>NC_050576.1:414141770-414409270 GCF_011100635.1 Trichosurus vulpecula | reverse complement strand
TTCCTGGGAGATTTCTTTTTTGGGATCTATTTGAGGAGGCGATCTGTGGATTCTTTCAATTTCTATTTTGCCCTGTGGCTCTAGAATATCAGGGCAGTTCTCCTTGATAATTTCTTGAAAGATGGTATCTAGGCTCTTTTTTTGATCATGGCTTTCACGTAGTCCAATAATTTTTAAATTATCTCTCCTGGATCTATTTTCCAGGTCAGTGGTTTTTCCAAGGAGATATTTCACATTGTCTTCCATTGTTTCATTCCTTTGGTTCTGTTTTATAATATCTTCATTTCTCATAAAGTCACTAGCTTCCACTTGTTCCAATCTAATTTTTAAAGTAGTATTTTCTTCAGTAGTCTTTTGGACCTCCTTTTCCATTTGGCTAATTCTGCCTTTCAAGGCATTCTTCTCCTCATTGGCTTTTTGGAGCTCTTTTGCCATTTGAGTTAGTCTGTTTTTTAAGGTGTTGTTTTCTTCAGTGTATTTTTCAGTATTTTTTTGGGTCTCCTTTAGCAAGTCATTGACTTGTTTTTCATGGTTTTCTCTCATCCTTCTCATTTCTCTTCCCAATTTTTCCTCTACTTCTCTAACTTGCTTTTCCAACTCCTTTTTGAGCTCTTCCATGGCCTGGGACCAGTACCTGTTTTTCTTGGAGGTTTCTGTTGTAGGCTCTTTGTCTTTATTAATTTCTTCTGTCTGTATGTTTTGGTCTTCTTTGTCACCAAAGAAAGAATGCAAAGTCTGAGACTGAATCTGGGTGCGTTTTTGCTGCCTGGCCATATTCCTAACCAACTAACTTGACCCTTGAGTTTTTCAGTGGGGTATGACTGCTTATAGACTACAGAGTTCTATGTTCCATGTTTGGGGGGGAGGTGCCAGCTCTGCCACACCAGCACTGCTCCTTCCCCAAGAAACCCCAACCCGAACTGGGCTTAGATCTTCGGCAGGCTGTGCACCCCTGCTCTGATCCGCCACTTAATCCCTCCTACCAGGTGGACCTGGAGCCGGATGCAGCAACAGCTGTAGCTGCCCCACCTCCACTGCCCCCGGGGCTGGAAGCTGAACCGCGAACTCCTTCCACTCCCGCAGCTTTTCCCACTAACCTTCTCAGCAGTCTTTGGTGTTTGTGGGTTGAGAAGTCTCGTAGCTGCCACAGCTCACTAAATTAGGGTGCTAGGGCATGCTGTGCCCAGTTGCTGATCTTGTTGGTCCACGCCGCTCAGGCTGGGCTCTGCTCCACTCCATTCCCAGCTCCCAGCTCCCAGCTCCCAGCTCCGTGTGGGATAGACCGCACCCAGAGACCATCCAGGCTGTCCTGGGCTGGAGCCCTGCTTCCCTCTGCTGTTTTGTGGGTTCTGCCATTCTAGAATTGGTTCAGAGCCATTTTTTATAAGTTTTTGGAGGGACTCAGTATGGAGCTCATGC
The DNA here is from genome assembly GCF_011100635.1 of Trichosurus vulpecula. NCBI lineage: Eukaryota > Metazoa > Chordata > Mammalia > Diprotodontia > Phalangeridae > Trichosurus > Trichosurus vulpecula. The sequence goes on along the minus strand of NC_050576.1, from coordinate 414,407,851 downwards.
TATTCCCTGCTTACCAGCCACCATCTTGACCAACATACAGTTAATTTAATACCTGCTCTAAAGCAGACATATCTAAAAAGCCTATTTACCCTACCTATCCCAGATCAATCAATGCGAATTAATGACAACAAAAGCAAAACAACTTTCATGCCTAAATATAGGTGCCTCACATACAAATGAATACATTATATTTGCCCTTTGAGATTCATGACTAAAAATTGCTACAAAAGAAAATGACCTGAATTTTACAATGTATCTTTCACAGTCGAAAGGGCTTAAAACCTCTGTAAATCACAATTGGAAACACAACAGCTAATATATTCACATTAAAAAATACTGGCTTCAAAGAAGATGTTTTCAAAAGTCCTTGATCTTTCTTTAGGGACACTGAAAACTTCCTCAAAATAATTTTCAAATTATCTTTCATTGTCTGAGAAACATATCTAGGCCCCCATGGTAGGGAACATGCTGGTAACAGCATAACTGTTTATAATAAGAGGAACAGCCTCCCAAAGCAATAATACATCAGATCTGTTGTTAATTGTGATCAGAGAAATTATTTCCATTTGGCTGCTCAAGTGTAAACCTTATCCAAGGCAATATATCCACCTTCCAACTCAAATACTGGCAAAGCAAATAAGCAAAGGTTGATGAAAAGTAAAACAAGATCTTTTCACATATAAATTAACAGAACAGCATGGGAGGGGGAGAGATATATTCTTGGGAAGATGATGCCCAGGCATTTGTAACACAACCATGAACAGGGACAGAAAAATGAATAACAACAGGTAGAATGTCCAGGTACAATTTTCTCAGTTGTCAGGAGCTAAACAACAGCAGCTGCAGCTGCAGCAGCAGTAACAACAACAACAATAACCAACTAGCCATCCAAATGCCAGGTTAAGATACTTGTTTGAAGCACCAGCTGTGTTTTTGTCTACTTCTTAACAATAGATTTGGAAATGCTTCACTTTACTCCTCTCTGAGGACATCATTTCATCAATCCCTGCTCCTTCCTTACATGACTTACAATTTTAGCAGCAAAATGTGTTTTCATTTATTATGTAGTTGTGCTCAGCAGGAAGGAAAGTTCATTTCCATTCCCCCTCAGTGTTTCTAGCCACTTCCTTTTAGTTATATCTAATGAGGTCACTCCCATGCTTACCTGCTGGTAGTTCATTCCTGCTTTTATTGTTCAAACTTTGTATCTTTGATGTTTCCCTACTCTTCAGCTCACACTTTCTTAAGCTGCCTTTCACTTCCTATGAATTCTTTTCTTTTCTTTTGACTGATTTGCTTTTATATCCACCTATTCCTAATAGATAGCATTTGGCACTTTGTTTCCACTTTTGATCATTTAAAAAAATTACTATCAATATCATTTCCCATAAATATTATCAAGAGACAGAAAAGAATAGGAGCCAGATATGGAGTCAACTGAAAGAAAACAAGGATTTTTGTGGTGCCATGACGATACACTGCTGACTAATAGAATACTAATCAATTTTACCTCCCATTGTTAATAATGGATAAGAGTATGTCAGAAATTGATAAAAATATAGGCAAAAATAAATTAGATTTAAACAATATGCAGTGGTATTTCTGAATGAGATCTAAATAATATTCTGTGAGTGGAAGGGGAAGTAAGAGTGGTGGTTATTGAATTTTTCTATTTGGTCGCATGATTAGAAAGGACATCAGAGTGAGAGACAGTTAGAGTGTCAGACATAAGCTAGAGATCATTTATGTCACCTCCACCCTGATTTTATACCTGGAAAAGCTGAAGATTAGAGAGATTGTGTGGCTTGCTAAAGTTCACAGAAGTTAAAGTTGTTAGTAGCAGAGAGGGGACTGTGACCCTCCTGACTGATTCCTCATCAAGCAGTCTTAACACATACACACACACACACACACACACACACACACATCTATCTATCTGTCTATCTATCTATCTATCTATATATATATATATATATATATATATATGTGTGTGTGTGTGTGTGTGTGTGCGTGTGTGTTTCTATGTGAGTGTATGTGTATCATATGATCTTTATGCTTGACCCTCTATGTGGAGTTTAATTTAAACTATTTTAAACAAATGTGTACCTTTCTTTTTGAAAGAACTGTATACAATAGCCCATTTCAAGTAGAAACTAATGATTTTCCTCAGTTTTTTTTTCTTTTTTTGGAAAGGGGAAGGCAGGGCAATTGGGGTTAAAGGATTTGCCCAAGGTCACACAGCTAGTAAGTGTGTCAAGTGTCTGAGGCTGGATTTGAACTCAGCTCCTCCTGACTCATTGTGCCACCTAACTGTCCCAGAGATTTCTCAGGTTTTTTTTCAGAGAAACATTTTCATAATGAAAATAGCTTAAAAATTTTACCAATGGCCTAAATCAACAATGAGAACAGCAAAACCATTACTCCCCCATATATACACAAACATATATGTATGTATGTGTGAATATGCTTATGCGTGTGTGTGTATTTACTATGTATGTATTTGAATGATCAAGGCTACTCATATAGAAGTAGTAGTTAATTACACAGAGGTGGGATTTATATTCCAAGGATATTGGGACAAACTCTTTGTTGAGCAAATAATTTTTCAGATGCTTGAACTTCCTTTTATATACACTAAAACTCTTTCCCCCAAATTATAGATAAAATTCTGAGCAAAAAAACTTGAAGGAGTAATATATTGATTTCACTTCAACTAAATGTATAAATAATTGCTAACAGATCTTTTCTGAGTTCTATTTTTTAAGATGGAAGGATTTTGGATTCATAGGTCTTATGATGTGGATTAAGGGAAGAAAAAATTTAAAAAAACCTAGTTAAACTAGAAATGCTAATGTCAACTGCCCACTTCACTCCCTTCAATCCTCCCTCGTAGCTTTGTAAAGTAAGGGTGAAGACTTATGGCTTCTGCTTTTTCAGGCCCCAAATCTTGGCACGTTCTCTGACTCTTCACTCACATTCACCCAATCTCATTCATTACTGTACAATTCACCACCAAATCTCCTCATTTCTACCTGCATAATATTTCTCCTATATTACCCTTTTGCTTAACTCAGATAACCACCATCCTAGTTCAGACCCTCATCACCTCTCGTCTGGGCTATTGCCTTCAATCTAGTGTCCTTGACTCAGGTCTTTCTCCCTTCTATCCTCTAGTAAACTGCCAACCTGATTTCTGTAGAACAGTTGTGACCATGTCACCCTCCTGCTCAGTGAACCACTATCACCTTGACCAAAAAATAGAAAGTTTTCTGTTTGGCATTAAAAGCTCTTTATAACCTCTCTCCTTTCTAGTTTAATAAAGAAGTGTCACAGAGTTGCTAAAGGTTTAGAGATCTTAAATCATTTGCTCAAGATCACACAGCTAATTAAGTATTAGAGGTGAGATTTGAACTCAGATACTCTTAACTATAATGTTCTGACTTTTTTGCCAAGGTGCCTCCTTGACCATTATTAGGAACAAAACAAGATTACTTCCATTGTTCTTTTACAGATATGTTATGTGTTTATTTCCTAAGGTTCTCATGGATTGAAGAATATATACATGTGATCAAATTTCTAACACTAAACCCCACAATGCCCCTTATGCTTTTAATAATATATGTAACATATGCTTATATAAATCAGTGGGAAATATGTGTATGCTTTCATTTCTAAATGATGTGTTGCAACTAAAAGCTGTTCTTTAATTATATGACAAAATAGTCGTTTAATTATTCAGAGTCTTAGCATACCACCAGTTCAGGAGTCTTCAAAGACTAAAAATTGATAGAAATCTCAATTGCTCTGTTCAAATATAATTTCTCCATCAACTCCAGGGACTACATAACACTATGCCATTTGATTCTGTCCTGTTTTTAAGATGATGGTTTGCAGGAGGAGTTAAGCCATTCAACTTTGCACTCTAATCCTAAAACTAGACTTCTTCACCCAGGTCTTCCATCTTGCCATTGAAACTGCTGCTGAACCTTCCTAAATGGATCTGAAGAAGCCACTCCCAGGATTAGCTAACCATTCATCTTTGAATTCTTTTACTGGCACCATGCTTCTTCATTGTCCCTGTGCATCAGCAACATGGCAAGGTAAGGGACAGCTAGATGGTGTGATGACTACAGTACTGGCACTGGAATCAGGAAGTCTGGAGTTCAAATCTAGGCACATAAACTAGATGTGCGATTCTGAGAAAGAAACTTAACCTCCCTCAGCTTCAGTGTCCTGATCTCTAAGATGGAGAAAACAACACAACCCACCCCCAAGATTTTTTATTTAAGATAAAACATGGCAAGATCTCTAACGTGCTTATTACGGTGTCTGGCTGTTTCAACAATCTGCCTAGCAGCTGCTGTGGGGGGTGTAAAACCAAAAACAACCAGCTCACAGATTGCTGCAAGCACAGGTTCTTTTGATCTGCTTAACAAAGGAAAGCAACGCTAAAGGATTAACAAGCTTACTTTAATCCAGCATACAAATATCATTCACTTATTTCAGGGGAAAAAGCCAGCACCCTGAACTTCAGAGAAAATACAAACATCAACATACAAAACAAATACTATTCGTAGTTACCAACATCTGAGTTGTCGGGGAGCTCATAACAATGGCTCGCTCAGTGTCACGGGCACCACTACAGCTGTGGGTCAGAGCTCTGAAAAGGAAAGCCAACACCTGGTTTTATGTATTTTTCAGGGTCAAGGGTAAGTCACAAATGCGACTCACCCATGTGACCTAAAATAGCCACAAAAATTTAAGCCCACATGGTCTAATACCCTCTGATGTCACAAACATGTCACTCAAATCCATGTAAACTAGGATTTCCCTTGAGGCAAGGAGGTCATGGAGGACTCCAAATTTAATCAAGGAAATAATGGCCAAACTCTTCGAGGGCATTTTGATTGCCAATACACTGGCACATAGCAGACCTTTAATAAGTGATTCTTACCTCACTCCAATCCATTACTTTCTTATATCTGTCTTCTCTCCTTATTTAAATGTAAGCTCCTGGAGATTAAGGACTGTCTTTATTTTGCATTTATAATACTTGGAATAAATAAGAAACCCAATAGACACCTTTTCATACATTTATTTACCCATTCAAAGGAACTAGCAGATGGGGGCAGAGCCAAGATCTTGGCTGGAAAGCAGGGACTTGCTTAAGCCCTCCCCCAAATCCCTCCAAATGCCTGTAAAAATGGCTCTGAACAAATTCTAGGGCTGCAGAACCCACAAGATAGCAGAAGGAAGTAGGTTTCCAGCCCAGGAGAGCCTGGATGGTAGCTGGGAAGGGTCTATTTCACAGTGCTGGAAGGAAAGCATGGCCCAGGGCAGTGTCAGGACAGACCAAACTGTGAGTCAGCCTGGAGCAGGCCTTAGGGACATGAATCATTGAGCTGTGGCAGTTACCAAATGTCTCAACCCACAAACACCAAAGACCACAGAGAAGGTTAGTGGACAAACTGCTAGATCTGGTTAGAAAGTGGTCTGGCCCCAATGATAGAGGTAGCAGAGGTGGTGCAGTGGTGGCCACAGCAGCAGAAAGCTCCTGCAGTTGCTTCCAGTGTCAGCTGTTTCCAGGGGCCCCTGGCTAACACGGTAGGAAGAAGCAAAAGGCAGACCAGAGCAGGAGTGCAGGGCTTGCTTTGCCCTGTTGGATCTGGGTCATAATCTTGGTTCATGGCCCTTGCAGGAGGAAGAGCACTGCTGTGGAAGAGCTGGCGATGACAGTGGAGTAGATGTAGCTCTTAAAACAGCAGGAAAGCCCCTAAAGTTAGGGACAAAATATTCTCTACAAGCAGTTACACCCTGAAAAAAAGCTCAAAGTTCATGTAGTTGGCTGCAAATATGGCCAGGCAGTGAAAAAGGATGCAGACGCAGACTTAGACTCAGACCCTCAAATCTGTTTTTGGTAACAGAGGAGATCAAAACATACAGCCAGAATAAGTCAACAAATTCAAAGATACTATATCAAAAGACTACAAGAAAAAATATGAATTGCTCTAAGGCCATGGATGAGCTCAAACAGGCTTTGGAAAAGCAAGTAAGAGAAGTAGAGGAAAAATTGGAAAGGGAAATGAGAGAGATTCAAGAAAACCATGAAAAACAAGTCAACCACTTGTTAAAGGAAATCCAAAAAAATATTGAAGAAAAAACACCTTAAAAAATAGACGAACTCAAATGACAAAAGAGCTCCAAAAAGCCAATGAGAAGAAGAATGCCTTGAAAAGTAGAATTAGCCAAATGGAAAAGGAGATCCAAAAGACCACTGAAGAAAATACCACCTTAAGCATTATATTGGTACAAGTGGAAGCTAGTGACTTTATGAAAAATCAAGATATTGTAAAACATAAACAAAGGAATGAAAAAAAAAAAAACAGAAGACAATGTGAAATATCTCATTGGAAAAACCACTGACCTGGAGAATAGATCCAGGAGAAGTAATTTAAAAATTATTGGACTACCTGAAAGCCATGATCCAAAAAATAGCCTAGACATCATCTTTCAAGAAATTATCAAGTAAAACTGCCCTGATATTCTAGAGCCACAGGGCAAAATAGAAGTTGAAAGAATCCATCGATTGCCTCCTCAAATAGATCCCCAAAAGAAATCTCCCAGGAATATTGTCGCCAAATTCCAGAGCTCCCAGATCAAGGAGAAAATACTGGAAGCAGCCAGAAAGAAACACTTTGAGTATTGTGGAAACCCAATCAGAATAACCCAAGAGCTGGCAGCTTCTACCTTAAGACATTGAAGGGCTTGGAATAAGATATTCCAGAGGTCAATGGAGCTAGGATTAAAACCTGGAATCATCTACCCAGCAAAACTGAGTATCATGCTCCAAGGCAAAATATGGACTTTCAAATCTGATGAGAGCAAGATTCACTCATTCCCCCTCAGCTGCCTTCTCTTCTCTTCCTACAGAACTGCTTTTTCTTGCCACTTTTATGCGTGACAATTTACCCCATTCTATCTCTCCCTTTCTCCCTCTCTCAATATATTCCTCTCTCACCCTTAATTTGATTTTATTTCTTTTGGATATCTTCCCTTCATCTTCAACTCAACCTGTGCACACTCTCTCTCTCTCTCTCTCTCTCTCTCTCTCTCTCTCTCTCTCTCTCTGTGTCTCTCTGTCTCTCTCTATGTATATATACACATACATACACACACACACATACATATATATACATAAACACACACATACACACACACAAACACACATATATATATACATGCATATTCCCTTCAGCTACCCTAATACTGAGGTGTCATGAATCATACACATCATCTTTCCATGTAGGAATGTAAACAAAACAGTTCCACTTTAGTAAATCCATTGCAATTTCTTTTTCTTATTCTTTTTCTTGATTACCTTTTCATGCTTCTCTTGATTCTTATGTTTGAAAGTCAAATTTTCTATTCAGTTCTTGTCTTTTCACTGAGAAAGTTTGAAAGTTCTCTATTTTATTGAAAATCTGTATTTTGCCTTGGAGCTTGATACTCAGTTTTACTAGGTAGGTGATTCTTGGTTTTAATCCTAGCTCCATTGACCTCCGGAATATTGTTTTACAAGCCATTTGATCTCTTAATGTAGAAGCTGCTAGATCTTGTATTATTCTGACTGTGTTTCCACAATACTCAAATTGTTTCTTTCTGGCTGCTTCCATTATTTTCTCCTTGACCTGGGAACCCTGGAATTTGGTGACGATGTTGTTAGGAGATTTCTTTTTGGGATCTATTTGAGGAGGCGATCTGTGGATTCTTTAAATTTCTATTTTGCCCTGTGGCTCTAGAATATCAGGGCAGTTCTTGATAATTTCTTGAAAGATGGTATCTGGGCTCTTTTTTTGATCATGGCTTTCAGGTAGTCCAATAATTTTTAAATTATCTCTCCTGGATCTATTTTCCAGGTCAGTGGTTTTTCCAAGGAGATATTTCACATTGTCTTCCATTTTTTCATTCCTTTGGTTCTGTTTTATAATATTTTGATTTCTCATCAAGTCACTAGCTTCCACTTGATCCAATTTCATTTTTAAGGTAGTATTTTCTTCAGTGGTCTTTTGGACCTCCTTTTCTATTGGGGTAATTCTGCCTTTCAAAGCATTCTTCTCCTCATTGGCTTTTAAATGGAGCTCTTTTGCCATTTGAGTTACTCTATTTTTTAAGGTGTTGTTGACTTCACTATATTTTTCATTATTTTTTTGGGTCTCCTTTAGGAAGCCTTTGACTTGTTTTTCATGGTTTTCTCACATCCTTCTCATTTCTCTTCCCAATTTTTCCTCTACTTCTCTAACTTGCTTTTCCAAATCCTTTTTGAGCTCTTCCATAGCCTGAGACCAGTTCATGTTTTTCTTGCAGGCTTTTGGTGTAGGCTCTTTAACTTTTTTGACTTCTTCTGGCTGTATGTTTTGGTCTTCTTTGTCACCAAAGAAAGATTCCAAATTGTGAGACTGAATCTGAGTGTGTTTTCATTGCCTGGACATATTCCCAGACATCTTACTTGACCCTTGAATTTTTCAGCGGGGTGTGACTTCTTGTAGAGTAAAGAGTTCTATGTTCCAAGCTTGGGGGGATGTGCCAGCTCTACCACACCAGCACTCTTCCTTCCCCAAGAACCCCCAACCTTGACTGGACTTAGATCTTCGGCAGGCTCTGTACTCCTGCTCTGATCTGCCACTTAATTCCTCCCACCAGGTGGGCCTGGGGCAGGAAGCAACTGCAGCTGTACTTCTGTAGCTGCCCCACCTCTGCTGCCCCCAGGGTGGTGGCCAAACTGGGAACTCCTTCTTTCACTCTGTCCCCAGCAGCTTTTCCCATTAACCTTCTCTGTTGTCTCTGGTGTTTGTGGGTTGAGAAGTCTAGTAACTGCTGCAGCTCATTGATTCAGGGCACTAGGGCACATTCTGCCCGGCTCCTGGTCTGGTTGGTTGGCACTGCCCATGCTGGGCTCTGTTCCTCTCTGCTCCACTAAGCTCCCAGCTCCGTGCAGGATAGACCTTACCCAGAGACTATCCAGGCTGTCCTGGGCTAGAGCCCTGCTTCCCTCTGCTATTTTGTTGGTTTTGCAGTTCTTCTCTGTTGTCTTTGGTGTTTGTGGGTTGAGAAGTCTGGAAACTGCCACAGCTCACTGATTCAGGGCACCAGGGTCTGCTCCACCTGTCTCCTGGTCTGGTTGGTCCACGTGGCCCATGATGGGCTCTGCTCCACTCTGCTCCTAGCTCCATGCCCAAAAGACCTCACCCAGCAACCATCCAGGATGTCCTGGGCTGGAGCTCTGCTTCCCTCTGCTATTTGGTGGGTTCTGCAGCTCTAGAATTGGTTCAGAGCCATTTTTTATAGGTTTTTGGAGGGACTTGGCAGGGAGCTCACACTAGTCCCTTCTTTCCAGCCACCATCTTGCCTCTGCCCCCTGTAGACTGAAAGAGAATCTTGAAAGAAGAGTTGATTGGTAGATTCTTTACATTTCTATTTTACTCTCTCGTTCTGAAATATCATGGCAGTTTTCCTTGATAATTTCTTGAAAGATGATGGCACACATTGTAATTTTTTTTTTAGGAATTTTTTTTTTTTTTAGTGAGCTTTTAGACTTTTTTTTTGGCCAATTCTTCTTTTTAAGCCATTCTTTTCTTTGTTGGTTTTTTGAATGTCTTTTTGCCATTGGGGTTAGTCTATTTTTTTAAGGTGTTATTTTTTTTCAGCATTTTTGTCTCCTTTAGCAAACTGTGTCATTTTCCATAATTTTATTTCATCACTCTCATTTCTCTTCCCATTTTTTCCTCCATTTCCCTTATTTGATTTTCAAAATCCTTTTTGAAATCTTTCATGGTTTGTGACCAATTCTTTTTTTTTTCCTTACAGGCTTTGGATGTTGTGAGCTTTGACTTTGTTGAATTCTTCTGGTTATATATTTTGATCTTCTTTGTCACCAGAGTAAGATTCTATAGGCTGATTGTTTTTCACCCTGTTTGCTCATTTTCCAAGGCTCCTTGTCATGGTAAGACTCTGCTCCCAAAGTAGAGAGTGCTCTTTCCCAATTTTCAGGCATTTTCTGCAGCTGTTTTCAGAGATACTTCTAGTACCCTGTAAATTTTCAGTTCTTCTGAAGTGGTATGTTAAAATGACAGATGTTTACTCCTTTCCTGTCCTGTTCTCTGCTCGGTGAGTGACCTTAAGCAGTTTTTTCTGCCTTGGAATTGTAAGAAGGATTCCCTTCACAGCCTAAGCTCTGACACACCAGCACTTCTCCTCACCCTATGACTGCTACCCAGGACTGTGACCCAGAAGAATCAGGGAAAAACAAGAGGATCTTGCCTCAGTGCCAGCAAAGAAATTCTTGCAATCCATTAATGAGCAGCTGCTTCATCCCCCCAACATCTGTGGCTCTAGATCTCAGGAAGCAGCTGTCCTGGGGCTTGGGCCAGAGCAAGCTCTTCTCTCACCCTGGCCCAACAGAGTTTCCCCACTGACCTTCTACTTTTTCTTTGGGGTTTTTGGGTAGAGGAGTCTGGAAACTGCCACACTTGCCAATGATTCCATCACCTGAGGCCTTCTCCAGCCTGGTCTGTGCAGGCATTTAACAAGTTGGACTGCTTTCCATTCACAGTCCAGTGTTATAGAGCCTTCCTGTTGACATTCCAGGTTGTCTTGGGCTGGAGATTTGTTTCATTCTGTCATTTGGTAGGTTCCGTAGGTCTAGAATTTATTTAGAGTCATTTTTTTTTACAGATATTGGGAGGTATTTGGGGGAAAGATCAAGCAATTCTCTTTTTTCACTCCACCATCTTGTCTCTCCCCCTCAAATGAACTGTAGTCTATAAAGGATTCCCATTCCTATATTTTAAGGAAAGAAGAAGTTAACCATAGAGAAGCCTCATGCAGAAAAAGGAAAGCAAAAAAAAAATCACATATAAGCAAAATGTAGGTGGTATGAATTATATCATGTGTTATAATGTAATATATCCAAAAAATAATTATAGAGACAGAATTAAATGCATACCTAGAGCAGAAGCAGTAACTAGAAGAGATAGTTTCAAATAACTATGCTTCTCCATAATTCTTTAAATTTTAATTTGATACCTACACTCAAATAGGGGAAATTTAAAAAGATATTACACTAAAGTCAGAATCCAGATAGCTTCAAATCAAAGAACAAGAGCATCTGGAAAGCAGTAAGTGAAAGAAAGTATCAGTCACCTTTGGTGACAGCAACTGGAAGGAGACATATTATTTTTCTTTATGTACAAACCTAAGGCTACATATGCATCAATATCTGTATAAAACTAGATGTGTACATCTTTCAGATTCTCCAATAAGTGGATTTACCAATAATATAATTTCTATGTTAACATGGCACTTGTTTTGGAAATACTATTCTGACTAACACAGTGACCAAATATGACCTAGTTAACTGATTTAGTGGGAATCACAATTAAATAAATCATGTATTACTAAAATCATACTAAACTTCTTTTTCTTTGATCATTAAAAAGACATTACAGGATTTGCCTCAGTCTCATTCTCACTTTCACCTCATATATATTGTTATATTGTTGATATAAGGGTAGGAAGTTAAAAATAATATCTAGCTGGAGAAATTCTGACTTATTGAGGTCATTACCTAGACATAATCATAGTTGTGAAATCTGATAGATATTAAATATATATATATATATATATATATATATATATATATATATATATATATATATTTGTTGTTTAAGTTAGTTGAATTATAGAATAGAGTCTATATATTTGGCATAACTGGCGTAACTAGTGAACTTTTTTTTTAAATCAATTCCATCTAAATAAATCTGTCCACTTAGATTTTGTAAAGTGTTCTCATTTACATCTCTGTAGCTTTTAATCAAATCCAAACTGTATTCAATCACTTAACCTTCTAAGGAAAAGATGGAGTTTAGAAGAGGACACTGAATTAGGTCAGAGGACTTGACTTTAAATCTTGATTATGCTACTTGTGTAACCTAGTGTAAGCAATTTAACTCCTCAAGTCTTCTTTTTCCTTATCTGTAAAATGAGTACCTTGGAGATGATAGTTTTAAATCCCTTCTGGCTTTAAAGTTTGACTCATTATCCAGATTTTTATCTACTTATTTACCACCCAAGAGAATTCTCTGCCCTAAGGCTCTGCTGTCTAGAATGTTAATTCTCCTCAGGTCACCACTTCATCAGGGCTCCACCTATGCTCACTCATTTCATGTTCAACTCATTCTTTATTCTTTGCCCATTTAAAATAACCTTGCTCAAAGCTGCTGTCTTTCCATCTCTAACTCAGTTTTGCAAATGTCCTTTTTTGTTTATTTGCTGTTGTTCCCCATTAAAGTGTACACTCTTTGAAGATAGAAAATGTCTAGTTTATTTTTTTATTATAGCTCTAGTATTTATTTAGTGTTTGACACAACAGACAATAACAAATGTTCTTAAAAAATATTCTCTTTCTATGTCTCTGAGTTGCTTTCTCTTTTGTTTGTCTCTGTCTCAGTCTCTCTGTTTCTGTCTCTAATTGAGTTAAACACCAACCATATATGACAAGCACTGGAACTTGAATTCCAATGCAAATTCAAGTAGGTCTAATAAGATATACAAAATAAATATGAAGATAATAAAAAAGAATGAAAAAAGAAAATAAATTCAAGGAAAAATAAAAATACAGTATAATTGATCATATCAACAAAAAAACTAACAGAAACCATATGATCATCTCAAAAAATGTAGAAAAAGCCTTTGACAAAATACAACACCCATTCCTATTAAAAACACTAGAAAGCACAGGAATAAATGGTGCCTTCCTTAAAAATCATAAATAGCATCTACATAAAAGCACCGACAAGCATTGTTTGTAATGGAGATAATCTAGATGCATTCCCAATAAGATCAGGTGTGAAACAAGGATGTCCATGATTACCCTGATTATTCAATTTGGTACTAGAAATTTTAGCTGTAGCAATAAGAGAAGAAAAAGAAATTGAAGGAATTAGAATAGGTAAAGAAGAAACCAAATTATCACTTTTTGCAGATGACATGATGATGTACTTACAAAACCCTAGAGAATCAAGTGAAAAACTACCTGAAATAATTAACAACTTTAGCAAATTTACAGGATATAAAATAAACCCACATAAATCCTTGGCATTTCTATACATTACTAACAAAGCCCAACAGCAAGAGATAGAAAGAGAAATTCCATTTAAAGTTACTGTACACATTGTAAAATATTTGGGAGTTTATATGCCAAGACAAATCAAGGGCTTATATGAACATAATTATGAAACACTTTTCACACAAATAAAGTCAGATCTAAATAAATGGAAAAATATTAGTTGCTCATGGTTAGGACAAACTAATATAATAAAAATGACAATTTTACCTAAATTATTTTTTTTGTTCAGTGCTATACCCATCGAACTATCAAAGAAATATTTTACAGAGCTGGATAAAATAATAGCAAAATTCATCTGGAAAAACAAGAGGTCTAGAATATCTAGGGAATTAATGGAAAGAAGTGCTAGGGAAGGTGGCCTAGCCCTACCACATATTAAACCGTATTACAAAGGAGCAGTCATGAAAAGATACATGATACTGGCTAAGAAACAGAGTTGTGGATCAGTGCAATAGGTTAGATATACAAGACAGTAGTCAAACACTATAACCAACTACTCTTTGATAATCCCAAAGAATCCAGCTTCTGGCCTAAGAATTCACTATTTCACAAAAAAAGAAAAAAAAAAACTTCTGGGAAAATTAGAAAATGTTAGGGCAGAAAATGGGCAAAAACCAATATCTTACACCATATGCCAAAACAAAGTCAAAATGATTTCATGGTATGAATAAAGACTGATACTGTAAGAAATTTACCTATCAGATTTATGGAAAAGCAAAGAATTTATGACACAAGAAGAGATAGAGAACATTACAAAATGCAAAACAGATAATTTTGATTATGTTAAATTGAAAAAGTTTTGTATTAAAAAAGCCAATGCAACAAAGATGAGGAAGGAAGCAGAAAAATGGGAGGAAATCTTTACAACTAGTGTCTCTGATAAAGGCCTCATTTCTAAAATATACAGGGAACTGAGCCAAATTTGTAGGAATACAAGTCATTATCCAATTGAGAAATGGTCAAAGGATATGAACAGGCAGTTTTCAGAGGAAGAAATTAAAAATATCTGTAAGCATATGAAAAAAATGCTCTAAATCAGTACTGATTAGAGAAATACAAATTAAAAAAAAAAACTCTTAGGTACCACATTCCTCCTGTCAGATTGCTAAAGTGACAAAACAGGAAAATGATAAATGCTGGAGAGGATGTGGGAAAATTGGAACACTGTTACATTGCTGCTGGACTTGTGAACTGATCCAGCACTTCTGGATAGCAATTTGGAATTATGCCCAAAGGGCTTTAAAAATGTTTATACCCTTTGACCCAGCAATACCACTTCTAGGGATGTATTGCAAACAGATCACAGAAGTGAAAAACTACCTATATGTACAAAAATATTCATAGCAGCTCTTTTTGTAGTAGCAAAGAATTGGAAAACAAGGGGATATCCATCAATTGGAGAATGGCTGAACAAGTTGTGGTATATGAATATAATGGAATACTATAGTGCTATAAGAAATGAGGAAGATACAGACTTCATAATAACCTGGGAAAACCTACACGATGTAATGTTGAGTGAGCGGAGCAGAACCAGGAGAACATTATATACAAGCACAGATATATGGATTCTGTGATGACTAATCTTGATAGACTTAGCTCTTCTCAGCAACACAAGGTTCAAAAACAACTCCAAAGGACTCATGAGGGAGAGAGATATGTACATCCAGAGAAAGAAATATGGGGACTGAATGCAAATTGAGGCAAACTCTTTCCTCTCCTTTTTTTCTTCTTTTTTTTTCCTCTCTTTTTTTTTGTTTTTGTTTTTTTTTATTTTGTTTTGTTTCTTCTTTCTCATGATTTGTTCCTTTGGTAATAATTCTTCTTTACAACTTGACAATTGTGTAAATAATTTCAATGTGAAGCTATATGTAGAAGATAAATAGAATTCCATGCCATCTTGGAGAGGGAGGGGGCAGGAGGGAAGGAAATCTGGAACTCAGGATCATGCAGAACTGAGTGTTATAAGCTAAAAATAAAAAATCTTAATAAAAAATGTGAATTGGTTTCAGGCTATGTAAGAACTCAAGAAAGTTTTGGAACATCAAATAAGAGAAGTAGATAAAAAATTGGGAAAAAAATGAGAGTGATGCAAGAATATCATGATAAATGAGTCAACAGCCTGCTAAAGGAGACCCCAAAAATTACTGAAGAAAATAACACCTCAAAAAAATAGAGTAACTCAAATGTCAAAAGAGGACCAAAAACCTCATGAAGTGACAAAGGCCTTAAAATGTAGAATTCACCAAATCAAAAATAAGGTCCAAAAGATCACTGAAGAAAATTCCGCCTTAAAAATTACAGTTAAGCAAGTGGAAGTTGGTGCCATTATAAGAAAGCAAGAAATTATAAAACAGGACAAAAAGAATGAAAAAATGGAACACAATGTGAAATATGTCATTGTAAAAACCACTGACATGGAGAATAGTTGCAGGAGAGATAATGTAAAAATTATTGGACTGTCTGAAAACCATGATCAAAAAGCAGCCTAGCCATCATGTTTCGAGAAATTATCAAGGAAAACTGCCGTTATATTTTAGACCCAGAGGGTAAAAGAGAAATTGAAAGAATCTGCTGATCACCTCTTGAAAAAAAAGATCACAGAAAGAAAACTCCTAGTAATATTGTAGCCAATTTTAAGGGTTCCAAAGTTAAGGAGAATATATTGTAAGCAGTCAGAAGGAAACAATTCAAGTATTGTGGAAACACAATCAGGATAATACAATTTCCAGCAGGTTCTATAGTAAGGGATTGAAGTGCTTGAAATATGAAATTCCAGAGGTCAATGGAGCTAGGATTAAAACCAATAGTCATCTACTCAGCAAAACTGAGTTTAATACTTCAGAACAAAATATGGATTTTCAACAAAATAGATGACTTTCAAGCATTCTTGATGTAAAGGTCAGAGCTGAATAGAAAATTTTACTTACGAATGCAAGAATCAAAGGAAGCAGTTAAGGTAAAGAGGAAAGAGAAATAATAAGGGACTTACTAAAGTTGAACTGTTTACATTGCTCCATGGAAAGATGATATTTGTAAATTATGAGATCTTTCTCAGTATTAGAGTAGTTGAATCAAATATACATACATACATAAATATATACATATGTGTGTGTGTGTGTGTGTCTGTGTGTATATGTATATACATATACATAAATATATATACACACACAGAAGGCAGAGGATGAGTTGAATATGAAGGGATGATATCTAGAAAAATGAAGGTATGAAAGAGAAATAAACTGGGAGAAGGAGAAATGGAGAGACAGAATGGGGTAAATTGTCTCACATAAAAGTGGTAAAAATAAAGCTGATATAATGGAAGGGAAGAGGGGGGTAGGTGAAAGGGAACTAGTGAACCTTGTTCTCATCTGATTTAGTTTAAGGATGGAATAACCTACACATTCAATTGGGTATCTTACTCTACAGAAAAGGATGGCAGCAGGGGATAAGTGTAAGGTTAAGCCAGGATGAACTTTTTTACTGTTTTCTCTTTTGAAACACTTGTGGAATCAAGTGCCTTTTATGACTCTCACCTTTTTTCTTTGATTTAATTGGGAGTCTTTGATGACTTGATTACCTTAAAGGAAAGCCTAGTTTACATGGGCTAGAGTAACATGTTTGTGAGGCCCCTTGGCCTGGAAGAAGGTTTTAGGTCACAAGTGTTTGAGTCACATGGTTATGATGCCCTTTGACCCTGAAAAAGTTATATAAACTCAGAGGTTAGTGTTCTGTTTGGGGCTCTCCCTCATGGGAAGAGTGCTGGTGTGGAAACTGGGTATACATTGGTGTCCTCCAGCTGTAAAGAAAACCCAGATGCTAGTGCTTCTCTTTTTGGTAACTACTTATGAAGTGTCTTGATCAGAATTGTGTTACTTGACTTCTTGATATTTTCTGTTTATATTTTCTGTTTGTATTCTCTCTCTGAAATTC
This sequence comes from Trichosurus vulpecula, assembly GCF_011100635.1. Classification (NCBI taxonomy): domain Eukaryota; kingdom Metazoa; phylum Chordata; class Mammalia; order Diprotodontia; family Phalangeridae; genus Trichosurus; species Trichosurus vulpecula. Next base: position 414,390,738 of record NC_050576.1, on the reverse strand, counting down.
AGGGTGTTAGCTGTTCCCCCTGATCTATTTGAATTCTGTATGTATGCTTGATTAAGGTGGGTTCAGAAATCTATCTTGCCCTACAAGAAATTAAGGGGAAAGAGGATAAGGGGGGAAATTGGGGTGTTAGAAGGGAGGGTAGCCTGGGGAAAAGAGCAATCAGAATATATCCCATCTTGGGTTGGAGGGCAGTGTATAGATGCGGAGAAAATTGCTAAGTCAAAATCTTATAATCTTGTGGAAAAAAAATAAATTAAAAAAGAGAATTATTTTCTTCAGTGAGCTTTTGGGCCTCCTTTTCCATTTGGCTAATTCTGCTTTTCAAGGCGTTCTTCTCCTCATTGGCTTTTTGTACCTCTTTTGCCATTTGGGTTAATCTATTTTTTTGGTTTATTTTGTTTTAAACATTATTTATTAAGGTGTTTTGATAATTTTTATTTAATGTTTGTAGTTTTCAGCATTGATTTCCACAATATTTTGAATTACACATTTTCTCCCCATTTCTATCCACCCCCCAATTACAAGATGGCACATATTCTGATTGCCCCGTTCTCCAGTCAGCCCTCCCTTCTGTCAACCCAGTCCTCCCCATTCCCTTTTGCTTTACTTTCTTGTAGAGCAAGATAGATTTCTATTCCCCATTGCCTGTATATCTTATTTCCTAGTTGCATGCAAAAACACCTTTGTTTAACATCTGCTTTTAAAACTTTGAGTTTCAATTTCTCTCCCCCCTTCCCTCCCCACCTACCCTCCCTAGGAAGGCAAGCAATTTAACATAGGCCACATGTATCATTAGGTAAAACCCCTCCACAATACTCATGTTATGAAACACTAACTATATTTTGCTCCCTCCTATCCTGCCCCCCTTTATTGAATTTTCTCCCTTGACCCTGTCCATTTTAGAAAGTGTTTACTTTTAATTATCTCCTCCCCCTATCTGCACTCTTTCTATCATCCCCTCTTTTTTATCATCTTACTCCTTCTTTCCTGTGGAGTAAGATACCCAATTCAGTGTGTATGGTATTCCCTCCTTAAGTCAAATCTGATGAGTGCAAGATTCACTAATTCCCACTCACCTGCCCCCTCTTCCCTTCCTACAGAAGTGCTTTCTCTTGACACTTTTAAGTGAGATAATTTACCCCATTCTATCTCTCCCTTTCTCCCTCTCTCAATGTGTTTCTCTCTCATCCCTTAATTTGATTTTATTTTTAGATATCATCCCTTCACATTCAACTCACCCTGTGCCCTCTGTCTACAACCATTTATCTATCTATCTATCTATCTATCTATCTATCTATTCCTTCCAGCTACTCTAATACTGAGGTCTCATGAATTATACATATCATCTTTCCATGTAGGAATGTAAACAAAACAGTTCAACTTTAGTAAGTCCCTTGTGATTTCTCTTTCTTGTTTATCTTTTCACGCTTCTATTGATTCTTGTGTTTGAAAGTCAAATTTCTATTCAGCTCTGATCTTCTCACTGAGAAATCTTGAAAGTCCTCTATTTTATTGAAAATCCATATTTTGTCTTGGAGCATGATACTCAGTTTTGCTGGGTAGGTGATTCTTGGTTTTAATCCTAGCTCCATTGACCTCCAGAATATCATATTCCAAACACTTCGATCCCTTAAGGTAGAAGCTGCTACATCTTGTGTTATCCAGATTGTGTTTCCATGATACTCCAATTGTTTCTTTCTGGGTGCTTGCTGTATTTTCTTTTTGATCTGGGTGCTCTGGAATTTGTCGACCATATTCCTAAAAGTTTTCTTTTTGGGATCGTTTTCAGGAGACGATTGGGGCATTCTTACAATTTGTCTTTTGCCCTGATAATTTCTTGAAAGTTGATATCTGGCAAGCCTCTTTGGTCTGCCTCCTGTGTTAGTCTATTTTTTAAGGTATTATTTTCTTAAGTATTTTTTGGGTCTCCTTTAGCAAGCTGTTGACTCATTTTTCATAATTTGCTTCATTGCTCTCATTTCTCTTCCCAATTTTTGCTCCACTTATCTTCCTTGATTTTCCAAATCATTTTGAGCACTTCCATGGCTGGAGAGCAATTCATACTTTTTTTCCCAGAGGCTCTTGATGTAGGAGCTTTTACTTTGTTTTCTTCTGGTTATATGTTTTGATCTTCTTTGTCACTAAAGGAAGATTCTATAGTCCAAGTTTTTTAATGCTATTTGCTCATTTTCCCACCAAGTTACTCAACTTTTGAGCTCTTTATCAAAGTAGGATTATCAATCCAGAGTGGAGAATGCACTGTCCCAAGCTTCAGAAGTATTCTGCAGCTGTTTTCAGACATATTTCTAGGCACCTGTTTCTAACAGTTTCAAATTGTTTTCCAAAATGGCTGGATAAGTTTACAACTTCACCAACAATGTAGCAATGTTCCAATTTTCCCACATCCTCTCCAGCATTTATGATTTTCTGCTTTTGTCATGTTAGCCAATCTTTCAGGAGATATGTAGTACCTAAAAGTTGTTTCTTTTTTCTTTTTTTTCTTTTTTTTTTTGCATTTCTCTGATCAATAGTGTTTTAGAGCACTTTCATTTTCATATGACTGTAGATATCTTTTATTTCTTCCTCAGAAAAATGCCTGTTCATATCCTTTGATGATTTCTGAATTGGGGAGGAATTGCATTATTATAAATTTTATTCAGGGGGGCGGAGCCAACATGGCGGCTGGTAAGCATGGACTAAAGTGAGCTCCCAACCCGAGTCCCTCCAAAAACCTATAAAAATGGCTCTGAACCAATTCTAGAATGGCAGAACCCACAGAACAGCAGAGGGAAGCAGGGCTCCAGCCAAGGACAGCCTGGATGGTCTCTGGGTGAGGTCTATTCCACACAGAGCTGGGAGCTGGGAACGGAGTAGAACAGAGCCCAGCCTGAGCGGCGTGGACGATCCAGACCAGAAGCCGGGCAGAGGGGGCCCTAGCGCCCTGAATATGTGAGCTGCGGCAGTTACCAGACCCCTCGACCCACAAACACCAAAGACTGCTGAGAAGGTTAGTGGGAAAAGCTGTGGGAGTGGAAGGAGTTCGCGGTTCAGCTTCCAGCCCCGGGTCAGCGGAGGTGGGGCAGCTACAGCTGTTGTTACTTCCGGCTCCAGGCCCACCTGGTGGGAGGAATTAAGTGGCAGATCAGAGCAGGAGTGCAACAGCCTGCCGAAGATCTAAGCCCAGTCTGGACTGGGGGTCCTTGGGGAAGGAGGAGTGCGGCTCTGACAGAGCTGGCACCTCCCCCCCAAACGTAGAACATAGAACTCGTTAGTCTACAAGCAGTCATACCCCACTGAAAAACTCAAGGGTCAAGTTAGTTGGTTGGGAATATGGCCAGGCAGCGAAAACGCACCCAGATTCAGTCTCAGACTTTGCATTCTTTCTTTGGTGACAAAGAAGACCAAAACATACAGCCTAAAGAAGACAACAAAGTCATAGAGCCTACAACCAAAGCCTCCAAGAAAAACATGAACTGGCCCCAGGCCATAGAAGAACTCAAAAAGGATTTGGAAAAGCAAGTTAGAGAAGTAGAGGATAAATTGGGAAGAGAAATGAGAAGGATGCGAGAAAACCATGAAAAACAAGTCAATGACTTGCTAAAGGAGACCCAAAAAAATACTGAAAAATACACTGAAGAAAACAACACCTTAAAAAACAGACTAACTCAAATGGCAAAAGAGCTCCAAAAAGCCAATGAGGAGAAGAATGCCTTGAAAGGCAGAATTAGCCAAATGGAAAAGGAGGTCCAAAAGACCACTGAAGAAAATACTACTTTAAAAATTAGATTGGAGCAAGTGGAAGCTAGTGACTTTATGAGAAATCAGGATATTATAAAACAGAACCAGAGGAATGAAAAAATGGAAGACAATGTGAAATATCTCCTTGGAAAAACCACTGACCTGGAAAATAGATCCAGGAGAGATAATTTAAAAATTATTGGACTACCTGAAAGCCATGATCAAAAAAAGAGCCTAGATACCATCTTTCAAGAAATTATCAAGGAGAACTGCCCTGATATTCTAGAGCCACAGGGCAAAATAGCAATTGAAAGAATCCATCGATCGCCTCCTCAAATAGATCCCAAAAAGAAATCTCCTAGGAATATTGTCACCAAATTCCAGAGCTCCCAGATCAAGGAGAAAATACTGCAAGCAGCCAGAAAGAAACAATTTGAGTATTGTGGAAACCCAATCAGAATAACCCAAGATCTGGCAGCTTCTACATTAAGAGATCGAAGGGCTTGGAATGCGATATTCCGGAGGTCAATGGAGCTAGGATTAAAACCTAGAATCACCTACCCAGCAAAACGGAGTATCATGTTCCAAGGCAAAATATGGAGTTTCAATAAAATAGAGGACTTTCAAGCTTTCTCAGTGAAAAGACCAGGACTGAATAGAAAATTTGACTTTCAAACACAAGAATCAAGAGAAGCATGAAAAGGTAATCAAGAAATGGAAATTGCAAGGGACTTACTAAAGTTGAACTGTTTTGTTTACATTCCTACATGGAAAGATGATGAGTATGATTCATGAGACCTCAGTATTAGGGTAGTTGAAGGGAATATGCATGTATATATGTTTATGTATATATATAAGTGAATGTGTATGTATGTATGTATGTATCTATGTGTATATGTATGCATGTGTATGTAGGTATATATATATATATGTGTGTGTGTGTGTGCTTTCATATATATATATATAAAACAGAGAGAACAGACACAGGGTGAGTTGAAGATGAAGGGAAAATATGTAAAAGAAATAAAATGAAATTAAGGGATGAGAGAGCAACATACTGAGAGAGGGAGATAGAGAGAGATAGAATGGGGTGGATTATCTTGCATAAATGTGGCAAGAGGAAGCAGTTCTGTGGGAGGAGGGGAGACGGCAGGTGAGGGGGGAATGAGTGAACCTTGCTCTCATCAGATTCGGCCTGAGGAGGGAATACCATACATACTCAGTTGGGTATCTTACCCCACAGGAAAGAAGAGGGAGGAAGATAAAAAAAAATAAAAGGGGGGGATGATGGAGGGGAGGGCAGATGGGGGTGGAGGTAATCAAAACAAACACTTTGGAAAGGGGACAGGGTCAAGGGAGAAAATTCAATAAAGCGGGATGGGTTGGGAAGGAGCAAATTGTAGTTAGCCTTCCACAACATGAGTATTGTGGAAGGGTTATACATAATGATACATGTGTGGCCTAGGTTGAAGTGCTCGACTTCTTAGGGAGGGTGGGTGGGAAGGGAAGAGGGGAGAGAATTTGGAACTCAAAGTTTTAAAAACAGATGTTCAAAAACAAAAAAAAAAGTTTTTGCATGCAACTAAAAAATAAGATACACAGGCCATGGGGCGTAGAAATTTATCTTGCCCTACAAGAAAGGAAGGGAAAAGGGGATGAGGGGGAGGGGGGTGATAGAGGGGAAGGCTGACTGGAGAATAGGGCAACCAGAATATATGCCATCTTGGAGTGGGGGGCAGGGTAGAAATGGGGGGAAAATTTGTAATTCAAACTGTTGTGAAAATCAATGCTGAAAACCAAATATGATAAATAAATAAATAAATTAAAAAAATATTTCCCAAAAAAAAATAGTTCAGATCGATTTCTCTTTGGTATGGTGTATATAGAATGTCCTAGAAATTTTATTGTGGTTTTGGGGGCCACCCTACCCTCATGTGTGTATGTGTATGTATGTGTATACAAATATATATATACACATATGTGCAAGATACGAATATATTTGACGTAACACACATTCTCTATGGGTGTGTGCATATATGGACATATTTCAAATTCTGATTGTTGACTCATTTTGGCAGTGGGGACCAGCGGTGCTGTTTTTGTGGACTGAACCTTTGTTTTCATTGTTGTTGGTGTAGTCTGTCCTCCTCAGAATTATTCACACACACACACACACACACACACACACACACACACACACACCATCCCCTTGGGGAAGTGCCTAGTTTCTGTCTTCTGGGGTGGAGAAGGTGACTACAGTGGGTTATTTTCCATTGATGGGGTTTTTCTTAGCCCTCTATTTGGAGGCTTGGGAGCAGATACTTGAATAACTACCAATACAAATCAATAACTGTCCTGTAATTTGTAGTCTCGGAGAATTGCCTGAGGCCACCAAGAGGTTATGATCTGTCCAGGGTCACATAGTAGGTATGTGTCAGACTCAGAATTTGAACCCACTTCTCTTTGACTGTGAAGCCAGCTTCCTAGCCACCACTATGCACTTCAACAACCACAGCACTTTGGTTGTATTCTGGTGTTATTTGTTTGATGCTTTGTGTTTAGCTACAGCAGCAAATGAGGTCCAGGAAGGAGATGTCACTCTGGAAGTGGCTTGCGGATCTTCAGTGGGACTTGAGAGGGCGGCCTTTCGTTGTTAGTCAGCCTTATTAGTAGCTTTCTTACTCAGCATCATTGTCTCGGAAGAAAGGGCAACCGTGCTCCCAGGGTTTGTGGTGACCTGCATTCAGCCAGGGGGTGAGGAGAGGAGGGGGGAAACATTCTTATCCTTTAATACCTCATTTGTTCCCAAATATACATCTTGGCAAAAGACAAGGCCATGAATTGGATGATGATGGAGACTTGTCTCCCCTACTTTTATGGGGGGGGGGGAGGGAGGGAAATAATAGAACATATGGTACGTTGGAAATTTGAAAAGTAGTGGAAGGCAGACCAGTTTCTAGACCCCTGGCATTATTTCCAATGCTGGGCAAGGCATCTTTCAGAATTGCTGAATTTAATCATGAACTCTAAATTCAAGAAAGACTTTTGTATAAAAAATAAAGGTGGTCATAGCTCAGGACTGGCTGGCCTCCTAAGTATTTTTTTCCCTTCCCCTGGTCACCCAGATGGATCTTCAAGCCCAGCTGAAGTTTCAAACAAGACTTTCTGGGCCCCCTCTGCCTTCCTTCAAGCCCTTCATTGCCCAGAAGAGACGAAACATGTCACAAACAAGTGAACCTCTCCACTTCCAAATAATGAAAATGCCCCTGAAGGGACCGTTAATAACAACACTTGACATTTATATGGAGTAAGGTTTGCAAAGCTGTTATCTCATTTGATCCTCTTAACTCTAAGAGGTAGAGGCTATTATGACACTAATTTTACAGAGTAGGAAACTGAGTGTGAAAGATTAAATGACTTATCCAGGATCAAATCCGTACCATTAAGTAATTCTGAAGCAGGCTTTTTTAACCTGAGGTCTTCCTGACTTCAAGGGCATGGAGAGTAAAATATAGATAAGATCTAGTCAAGGGCTCACATCCTTTAAAATCCTGCTTTAGGGATTCAGCACCTCACAGGTCCAAAGGTTTAGGGTTAGAAAGAATCTTAGAGGTCATCTAGTCCTTCTCTCCTCACCCAGTGCCCTCATGCAAACCCCCTGTAAATCCACAGTGACCCCTAACAACACATCACCCAGCCTGCTCACATATTGCTACACCACAGACTTGGAACTATCCAGCCCTGTGACCCAGTCCTTCAGGTATCTGTTCCCAACTTGGATTTCCAAGGAGAGGGCTAAGAAAAACTTTGCTGATGGCAAATGACTTGTTGTGGTTGCCTTTTCCACCCTAGAGGATAGGGGTTGGGTATTTCCCTAGGGGGTTGGGGTGTGTGTGTGTGTGACTGGTTCTGGGGAGGACAGACTATGCCAGTGGCAATGGGATCAAGGGTTCAGTCCACAGAAGTGGTGATGCTGGTCCTTGCTGCCAAGGTGAGTTGTTGATTGGAATTTGAAATATGTCTATGTGCGTATACATTTATAGAGAATATGTGTGTTGTGTTGAATGTGTTTGTATTTTGCACATTTGTGTATGTGTGTGTATATATGTATTTGTATATACATGCACACGATGGTGGGGTGGCCCTTGGGGTTGCACTGGGATTTTTGGGATATTCTGTATGTGTCGTGCTAAGGAGAAATTGATCTGAATTATTGGGAAAGGAGAATCTTATAATCCTATGAGAACTTGAAAAAAAAAAACATGTGATGCTTCATTAGGCATCACAACCATTTGACTGAATCCTATGTGTACTAGCCTTTCCCTTGATATAAGCAGGTCATCAAAGACTTCCAATTTAATCAAAGAAATAAAGTCAAGAATCATTAAATGTCCTTGATTACCTAAGTGCTCAAAAGGAGAAAACAGTAAAAGAGTCCCACCCTAATTACCAATACACCTCTTTGATCCTGAGTGTATTGCTACTATATTTGAATTGTTTCTTTTTGACTGATGGCAGTATTTTCTCCTTGACCTGAAAATTCTGGAATTTGGCTACTATAGTCCTTGCAGTTTTCCATGTGAGATCTCTTTCAGGGGGTGATTAAAGTTTCTTAAATGACTATTTCACCCTTTGGTAATAGGAAGTTGAGGAAGTTTTCCTTGGTGATTTCTTGGAAGATACTGTCCAGGCTTTTTTTTTTTTTTTTAAACATGGTTTTCTGGTAGATCAATACTCTTGGATTATCTCTCCTGGATCAACTTTCTAAGTCAAGTTATTTTTCCAATCAGATATTTCACACCTTATTCTATTTTTTCATTCTGTTTTTTGTTTTTGTTTGAATGATTCTTGTCTCATTAGCTTCTACTTGCCCAGGTGTGATTTTTAACGAGTTATTTTTTTCATTTAACTTTTGTACCTCTTTTTCCATGTTCTTTTTAAAATTTTCCTTTTCAAGGAGTTATTTTTTCCGATTAGATTCTGAACCTTCTTAACCATTTCACCAATTTTACGTTTTTTAAAGATTTGTTGTCATCAGGGAATTTTTTTCCCCATTTTTTCTTTTACCTCTGTAATTTGGTTTGTGAAATCATCCTTGAACTTTTCCAGGAATGCTTTTTGAGACTGAGATAGTTTACATTCTTTTTTGATGTTTCAGATGTGGGTATAGTTTCAATGCTGTCTTCTTCTGAATTGGTATTTTGATAGTCCTTCTTTCCATAGTAAGCATTAATAGCCCTCATTTTTCTTGCTTCTTCATGGCATTTGTCTTATTTGTGGCTTTTAAAATGGCATCTCTGCTTCTGGGTCCCATGGGTCTCTGTCCCATGCTTCTTGTGCTGAGAGCTGGGAGCCTGGTTACTGGCTTTGTGTGCTCTGAAACAGTCCTGGAATTGTTTCTTTCTGACTGCTTGCAATATTGTCTCCTTGACCTGGGAACTCTGTAATTTAGCTACAGCATTCCTAGGAGTTTTCTTTTTGGGATGTCTTCTCAAGAGCCAAATTGGTAGATTCTTTCAATTTCTATTTTACTCCCTGATTCTAGACTATCAGAGCAGTGTTCCTTGATAATTTCTTGAAAAAAAAATATTTCTGGGCTCTTTTTTTGATCATGGCTTTCAGGTCGTCCAATTATTTTTAAATTTACCTCTCTTGGATCTATTTTCTAAGTCAGTGGTTTTTCCAAAGAGATATTTTACATTGTTGTCAATTTTATTAATGCTTTTGATTCTGCTTTATAATTTATTGATTTCTCATAAAGTCATCAGCTTCTATTTGCTCCATTCAAATTTTTAAGGAAGTATTGCTTCAGCGATTTTTTGGACCTCCTTTTCCATTTGGCTAATTCTGCTTTTTAAGGCATACTTCTCCCCATTGGCTTTTTGTAACTATTTTGACATTTGAGTTAATCTATTTTTTAAGGTTTTATTTTCTTCGGTATTTTAGGAGGGTCTCCTTTAGCAAGCTGTTGACTCTTTTTTCATAATTTTATTACATCACCGTCATTTCCATTCACAATTTTTCCTCTACTTCTCTTACATAATTTTCCAAATCCTTTTTTAGCTCTTCCATGCCCCTGAGTCCAAAATCATATTTTTCTTGGAGGCTTTTGATGTAGGCTCTTTCACTTCGTTGTCTTCTTCTGGCTGTATGTTTGATCTCCCTTGTCACCAAAGTAGGATTCCATAGTCTGAGGGTTTTTACACTGTCTGCCCATTTTTCCAGCTAATTACTTGGCTTTTTAGCTCTGCACCAAGGTAGAACTATGCTTTCAAAGTGGAGAGTGCTTTGTCCCAAGTTTCAGGGTTTTTGTGCTGCTTTTTTAGGAGTTACTTCAAGGCACCTGTAAATTTTCAGTTATTCTGAGGTGGTTTGATCCACTGAGATGTGTTTAGTCCTCTCCTGCTCTGTGCTCTGGTTTGAGTGATATGAAGCATGCTTTTCTCTCATGTAAATGTCAGTAGAACTCCCTCCCCACAATCACAACAACCTCTGCCAGACTGGCACTCTTTCTCACCCCCGGACCACTAACCAGGATTGTGACCCAAGTCCCAGGAGGGCAAAACAAGACAATCCATCCTTAGCAACAGCACAGAGATCCCTGCTCTCCCATTCTGATCACCCGCTTGATTTCCCTCACTGTCTGTGGGTCTGGGTATCTGGAAACAGGCACCACTGATCTTATTGCTGCTGCCACTGCTGCCACCTCCACTGCCCCAGTTGTGATGCTGGACCACACCCTTCTTTCACCCAAGTCCAACAAAGATTTCCCACTGACCTAATAAGTTTTCTTTGGATTTTGTGGGTTGAGAAGTCTGGAAATTCCCACAGCTCAATGATTAAGGGCCCTGAATCCTTCTCCATCTGGTCTGCTCTGGACTGGTCTGTCCTGGTGTGGTTCGTGGTGACCTGTGTTCCACTCTCAGCATGGTGTGATAGACCCCTTCACAGTGAACATCCAAGCCATCTTGGGCTGGAGACTTGTTTCACTCTGTTATTCCTTGGGTTCTTTAGCTCCAGAATTAGTTTAGAGTAATTTTTACAGGATTTTAAAGGTATTTGGAGGGAGAACTCAAGGAAGTGCCTGTTTTCTGTCTACCATCTTAGCTCTATTCTCCTATTCAAAATTCATGCATGGATTAGGCAAATTTGTCTAAAAATTTTTTTCTCTATTTTGACTCTTCCAGTTTTAGGTATCAGCACCATATTTGGTTCATAAAATGATTTTGATAGGACTCCTTTTTACCTATTTTTTTCAAATAGTTCACATAGTATTTGAATTAATTTTTCTTTAAGTGTTTGGTAGAATTCACTTGTGAGCCCATCTGATCCAGGGAAATTTTTCCAAGGGAGTTCATTTATGCTCTTCCATTTCTTTTTCTAAGATGGTGTTATTTGGGCATTCTATTTTCTGATCTGTTAATCTAAGTAATTTATATTTTTATAAATATTCATTGATTTCACTCAGATTGTCAGAATTATTGGCATATAATTTTTCAAAGTATTTCCTGGGTGCTTTAATTTCTTTTCATTGATGGTGATTTCCCCTCTTTAATTTATGATACCTGATATTTGGTTTTCTTAATTGTTTTTAATCAAATTAATCAATTGCTTATCTATTCTCATTTTTTCCCCTTAAAATGAGGTCTTAGATTTATTTGTTAGGTCAATAGCATTTGTTTTTTCTTTTCTTCCATCTTATTAACCTCACCTTTGATTTTAGGATTTCCAACCTTGTGCTCAATTGGGGATTTTTATTTTTTTTTCTCAGGATTATTTTAGTAGCATTACCAATTCATTGATCTCCCTTTTTTCTATATTTTAATGTAACAATATAGAGCAATAAAATTCTCCCTATATGCTGCTCTGGCTGCATTCCTTGAATTTTGTGACAGTGTCTTTTTGTTATTCTCTGTAATGGATTGCTTCTATGATTTTTCTTTCACCCATTTATTACTTATTATCTGATTACTCAATTTCCAATTAATTTTAATCTATCTTTCCACTACCTTTGTTGAAAATAGTTTTATCCATTATTATTAAAAAGAATAGATTTCATATTTCCATTTTTCTACATTTTATTTTGAGGTTTTTATGCTTTACTATATGGTCACATTTTGTGTAGGTGCCATGTGCTGCTGAGGAAAGTTATATTCTTTTCTGATACCATTCACTTTTCTCCAAAGTCTGTCATATCTAATTTTTCTAATATTCTCTTTACATTCTTAGTTTTGTTCTTGTGTTTTTTTTGATTGAATTTATGAAGTTCTGAGACGGGAGAGTTGAGATCTCCTACTAATATAATTTTTCTTTTTTCTTTTTCCTATAATTCACTTAACTTCTCCTTCAAGAATTTGCATGCTATACCACCTGATGCAGGTACGTTGATATTGCATCATCATCTATGAGACCTTTCAGCAAGGTGTAGTTTCGTTACTTATCTCTTTTCATTAGGTATAATTTTACTCTTATCTTGCCTAAGATCAGGATTACTACTCCTGCTTAGTTTTTTTTTTTTTTTTACTTCAGTTGAAGCATAATAGATTCTGTTCTTGCCTCTTACTTTTAGTCTGTTTGTCTTTCTACTTCAAGGATGATATTGTAAACATGATGTTGTAGGATTCTGATTTTTTTTTTTGTCCATGCTATCCATTTATGTTTTATGGGAGAGTTCCTCTCATTCGCACTCATTTTTATGATTAGTAATTGTGTATTTCCCCCCATCCTATTTTCCCACTTTTTTTACTTTTATCTGTCCTTTCACCCTATCCCTCCTCAGTAGTGCTTTGCCTCTGAACAACACCTTCACCAATCTACCCTAATTTTCCCTTATCCTCCCCTACATTTTTGTAGGGTAAACAGATTTCTATATTCAACGCATTGTGTGTATATTATTCCTTCTTGGAGCCAATAATGATGAGTATAACTTTGTATCAATGCTCATCACCCACTCTCTCTTCTTCCCCTCCACTTTAATAGGTCTTTTGCATCTCTTAATGTGAAATAATTTAACCCATTCTATCTATCCCTTCTTTTCTCACCCAAGAAATTCTTTTAATTATATTTTTCATTTACGCAAATTTTCTCTACACATATACCTTCAGTCTATATATATATATATATATATATAGATATAGATATAGATATAGATATATATAGATATAGATATAGATATATATATATGTATATGTATATATGTATCTATATACACACACACATACACATATTCTTTCCAACTGTACTATTAGTGATATAATTTTGAAGAATTGCAAGTATTATTTTGGCATGTAGGGATGTTTAACTTTTTTTGAATTGTTTTTGTTTTCTTTTCTTTTCCCTTTTTTTACCTGTTTATGCTTCTCTTTTATTGGAGAGTGAATTTTTGGTTTAATTCTGTTCTTCCCCTTATGAAATTTTGAAATCCTTTTGTTTCATGGAAGAACCATTTTTTTTTCTCCTTGATATATTATGTTTAATTTTATTTGATGATTCTTGGTTGTAGTCCTCACTCCTTTGCCCTCCGGAATATCATATTCCATGACCTCCTATCTTTCAAGTTGGCAGCTGCTAAGTCCTGTGTAATCCTGATTGTGGCTTCCTAGTATTTGAATTTTTTTCTGGCTATTTGCAGCATTTTTGCTTTACCTGATAGTTCTGAATTTTGCCAGAGTGTTCCATGACGATTTTATTTTGCTATCTCCTGATTTGATTGCTGATTCTTTCAATGCTTATTTTGCCCTCCAGTTCAAGGATGTAAGGTTAGTTTTCCTCAATAATTTCTTGAAAGATGCTGTCCATGGGTTATCCTTTTGATTATGGCTTTCATGTTGTCCAATGATTCTGGTATTTTCACTCCGGGATTTATTAGCTCCTTTCTGAGGTCTTCCTTTAGTTCTCTCTAGGCTTGAGCCCACTTGCTATTTCCTTAGATTTTTTGCCTTAGGTGTTTTGACATTGTTGTCCTCTTCTGAGATTGCATCTTGCACTTCCCTGTCATTATAATATTTTTCTATGTTGAGATTCTTTTTTGTTTCTTTTTGGCTGTTGTCTTGGCCTTTTTACTTTCCTTATTTGAGTTCTATTCCTGGGGTGGAATGGTCACTATCTCAGGCTTCTTGTGATGAAGTGTGCAAGCACTTGCAATTTACTTGGTGCTTTACTGATGTTGCCTTGAGGTCCATGGGGGACCCTCATGTCTGGCACTGCACTGAGGGGGTGTGTTGAGTGGTAATTGACACTTCTGCATGCCATGAGGGTCTGCCACTTATCAGTTGCTGAGCTGAGGTTCTAGTACTAGTATCTGGTGTGTGCTGAGACTGGTGGGTTTTTTCTGTAATTTCCCATTGCTACTCTGAGGCACATGGGTGTCTGGCCTTTGGTGGTTGCTTTTTTGCCTCAGTTTCTTTGCTGAAGCACATGGTGGTTCTCAGAGCTAACCAGTTCCTCTGGTTAAACGGAGGCGTGAGTGATGTCTTGGTCTTGACATTTGCCTGCTCCATCACACTGGTGCACACATTACCCTTTTGTTTACTGAGGTGGGGCCTCCAGCTAGCTTGTTGAGACACTTTTTGACTTAGACAATGTGGTCCCCTTTCATTCAAGTGACACAGACCTTTCATGCCAACTTTCCAAGTTTCTTAGGCTCAAGGCTCAAAGATTGTTTCACTCTATCTTTTTGCTGTTTCTGCTGTTCCAGTATTTGTTTTGGAGGCACTATTTTTTGGTTGTGTGGAAATGAATATTGGAGAGTTATGGCAATTTTGTGCTTAATCTGCCATCTTGGCTCCCAGAAGTAGTTTAAAAATCTTCTTTCCCATTTTGAATATGACCGATGCAGCATGTTTTTTTTACTTCACCAAGCTAAATTCTAGAGTTCTTCCAAGGTGCATCTCAAAGCTTCTGAAACTGGCCCTGATTAACCTCATTCTACCTATATCCTTAACCTACTTTAAAGTGTCTCTATACTTCTGAACAAGACACATATGAAGCAAGCTCATCTCCCACATATGAGGAAATATGGAGGAATCAGAGGAGTTGGCTTCATATTCCAGCCTATATGTTTACTATTTGTCTGACCTTAAGTAGGTCATTTAAGCTTTTTGATTTTCAGTCTTTTTATTTACAGAATGAAGAGCTAGAATTAGACAATTTTTCAGATCCTATTCATTTCTAAATTTATATGCTGTGATTTTGATTTACTCTCTATTTCATTTTCATTCATTCATTCATTTAATAATCTATTTATTGAGTGCCAAATATGTGTGTGTTATTTGTGCTTTGATAAAATATTAGTTCTATGAGGATAAGGACTACTTCATCTTTTCCAATAGTATGTCCAGCATCTGGCATAATATCTGGATGACACATTAGGTTTGTTGAATATTGAAATACTTTGTTTTATTGCTGAAATATTTGTTGAATTGAATAATGTAAAGGCAGCATGGCAAAAGTTGCAAAAAATACTAAAAAAATGGAAAGCATAGAGTTCCAAAGAAAGAACAACCTTTAATAGTGCCATCAGGGAAAAATTTCATTGAAAAGATTGAACCGTAATTAAGCCTTAAAGTATTGACAGGAGTTCTGTAGTTGGAGATGGTATTTTCTGGTCTTTGGTCTCTCTGGTGTTACCATTTATTCTGTATTTCTATATGATTCATTTCTGATAACATATTGTGGTCTATTTATGACTTAAAGTTCCTCCAAAGTGCATCTCAAAAGTTTAAAACACCAAACAAGCTCTGGTTAACCTGATTCCATTCTCTACACTCATGAATAAGTTTTATATGTAAAAAATAAAAATTAGGAAAAAAATACTAAGCTACTGCATGTGTGGCACCATGTATGGTGGAGTCAAAGGAGTTGGGTGACCTGAAATATTTACTCTTTGGTGATTATGGTACTCCATGATTCATAGGCATATGACAAAAATTCTGGATAAATTCTAGTCTTAAAATATGGTATTTTTGTTTGTTTTAGTAAGGTTAGGGATGATCAGTGAGTTCTGGACCAGAATAATTAGGAAAATACAAATATAGATCAAAGTCACCACCTACGTTAACACATTCCAGTCTTGCTTCTAAGCTGATTTGTATGGCAGCGTGTTGGTAAGCAAAATGGGCTCCTTGGAACTTAGTTCAACCAAGTGCCCTTGAATAGTTTGGCTTTTGTTCCCTTTGAATAATTTAGTGTATTTCATTGAGCCTTACTAGGTGCTAAGCCCCAGGACAAACCCCTATTAGGTGGAAAACCTTAGTGGGTGTGGATTGGCAACTAAGGTGGGGCCCAAGGTGGGGCTAACTCCAGGGAGGGCCTAGTTTATATGTCTGGGAGAGCAGAGGCTCTTAGACCATGTGGGTTTAAGTTGCCTCTTTGTGACAATTCTAGGTTACATCAGTGACCTGCATGTGTGACTCACTTCTGACCTGAAAAAGATATAAAACCAGGGGTTGGCCTCCTCTTCCTTGGAGCTCCTCCCTACAGCAGTGGTGGCACATTACTCTGGGCCAGCCCTTGTTCCGAGCTCCTGGGCTGAACCTAGATGTTGGTAACTATGAATCTGTATTTTATCTGTCTGTTGATGTTTGTAATTTGTTTGTAATTTGCTCTGAAGTTCAGTGTGCTGGTCTCTTCCCCTGAACTAAGTGAATGATATTTGTATGCTGAATTAAAGTAAGCTTGTCAACCCCTTTACCTTGCTTTCCTTAGTTAAGCAGATCAAAAGAACCTGTGCTGTTGGCAGCTTTCTGGGTGCTGGCTGTGGGTGGATCTTACATCCCCACAGAAGCTGCTAGCTGGATTGTTGAAACAGACAGTCAGAGATATGATGGGATTGAAAGAAATACCTTCATCACAGCTCCACCAGTATTGACCTTTTTTAGTTTTACCAAATGGAATTTCATAAATGATTTGAAAGGGACATAGGCTAATGACTCGGGAGCATTGTATGAAGGAAAAATAATTTAAGAATAATCATTAGGAGTTTAAATTGAGGTTAAAGTAGTTACAAGAGAAATGTTGTTAAAGGGCTCTTCTAGATACCTTCCAGGGTCTATGTGCTGTGGCATTTAAAAAACAAGAGTCACCTTGTCTAGAGAGCTATCAATACAAAGAGTTGGTACTCCTCTTCCTAAGAAGCCACATAATAATTGAAGTCTGTCAGATTGTGCTCCTGGTAGGAGCAGTAACAGTGGAGATACTCAGCATAAAGCAGTAGTAATAAAAGTCTGATATGCTCTGGTCTCATGTATTCTCAGCATATGTCTTCTCCCCAAATGGTTAAAATGTAACCTTGGCTGGAGAGGAGAAATCTTTGTAGTTGGTTATCCATTTTTAATTAAGTGTTTTTGTTTCCCCTCAATTTCTTTGAGTTCTTGATGTCTGAAAAGTGTAACATATCGGTGGGTTCTTTTTAGGTATGTTTTGTGAGTGGATATTGACAGTTTCTATGTTGTTCTTCAAATATGGGATGGTGTTTTGGAGGGGATTTTTGAGGTCTAAGCCTTACATGCAATTTCCAAAATGCAACAAACTACCCTTTCTTTCTCCTTTTTTAACGCTGAGCTGAGTTCATTGTCTGTTATTGATGTCTGCTTAAGATATAAGTACTGATAGGACAAACTCAATACATGTTCCATCTAATCACATATCACATATTGAACAACACATCAAAATTAGTTTTAGAGTTTAAAATGCTCTTTTGAAGATATACAAAAGAAAAAAAAATGAATCTTCCTGATGTTATAAGTAGAAAAAAGCCATAGATGCTATCTTTAAACTAATGTAGATTCTGGATGACAGATTTTATCTGATCCCCACGGTGGGTGTCTGACCTGTCCTACATCAAAGCCATGTTTTCTGTTTTGAGTAGTGCATAACCTCAAGTATTCTGAATTCATGGATTCAGTGGCAATTATTCTGGAACAATAAAATATCTCTCTTTAGAGATAGGTGAGTTAGCTCTAACTATAATTGTATAGGTTCTATTAAATTAACTCTCATTGGCCCCACCCTGTAAATGAACCATATAATCTTCTTAGTCACTGAAACTTTCTTCTACTGCTTCCCACATCAATAGTTTAAGAGAACACAAACTTTTGCCTAAAGCAAACACATTAAAAGTTCCTCCACACATGCACATTCCCATGAACACACAGCAGAGAGAATAGAAAGGAGAGGCAGAGCAAATTAAATTTATCATCAGGTCTACTGCTTGCCTTTATATTCTCTCTCTCTCTCTCTCTTTCTATATATATATACATATATATACATATATACACACACACACATATACATATATATGTATATACATAGATAGATATAGAGAAATAGATATAGATAACGATATGATAGATATGCATATAGATGTACATGGAGATATGCATATAGATATACATATAGATATATTTGACTTATTTTATATATTCAAAGTACTTTAACATAGACTGTCTAAGTATGTCAAACAACAGACATATACTTTCATACATAAAAGATATGAGTTTTATAGAATGAAATAAATATGCCCCCCAAGGCATTATTTAGTCCTATAAATGCTACCAACATTCCAATACTTACAAATGTATGCACACAATGCATATGTGATGCATGTATTTGTTTATGTGTGTACTATATATGTATACATGTGTGTGCATATGCGTACACACATGCATATATAAATATATATATATATATATATATATATATATATATATATATCCTTAAACATCATATAAATAAATTTATTGAGGGGAAAATCAACACTAATAAGAACAGGATCAACGTCTGTATGGATGGATGTATACACACACGTGTGCGTTTGTGTTTGTGTGTGTGTGTGTGTAATCCATTTTGAATTGTAACACTTTCACCTAGGGAGGCCAATACAATCTAATTCACTCCGATAGATAGATAGATAGATAGATAGATAGATAGATAGATAGACAAAACATTTATTACTTCATAAATCTCAACCAAGGTGGATGAGTTCTTTTTGCTACAGCAGCTTGAAGCCCCCAAAGCTTAACCAACCACACAATAAGAAATCTTACTGTCATATAAAACATAATAAAGTCACTTAAACTAATGCTTTACTCAGTTTCTGGATCGCCTTTTTATGGGTCATGTCTGCTTCTACTACCCCAATTTCTCTCCTGGCCTTCACTTCCCATTACACTATTTTGATTTCTGAATTCTATAAACTATCTGGGTCTAAGCTATGGTCACTTTGTTTTTATCCTGTGTCAACAAATATTATTGTTGCCTTTTTATACTTGGCTTAATGATTTCCTTTATCCAAATTGGTAGTATTTCCTTTCTTCAGATAGCCTTACATAAGCTAACATCACTCCTCTCCTTTAGAAGTCCTTTCTTGTATTCTTACCTTCTGATGAAGTCCAATAGACATCATATATCATCAAAACCAATTAGTCACATAGGAAGCTGCAATAGTGGCTAGCATAAGTAGTTAACTTTAGATTATCTGAAACAATCAAATGACCTGAATTTTTTCTCTCTTGTATCTAAAATAAACATATACACAGATCTTACACTTATTTTTTTTTCTTCCACTACCATAACAAACAAGAGACAAAGCTCTCAACTTGGAGTCAAGAAGACCTGAATGCAAATCTACCCTCAGACACTTACTTGTTGTGTGAACCCGAGCAAGTCACTTAGCATCTCTCTACTTCAACTGCTTCATCTCTAAAATGGAGACTACACGAGCACCTATTTCACAGGATTGTTGTTGAGATCAAACAAGATATATCCAAAGTGCTCTTCAAATAGTAAAGTGCTTAAATTCTAGCTATGATAAGCAAATGCTAGTTGTAATCAACATTATTATCATTTCTTTGTTAGACAAGAGGCAGAGGAATGGAGGAAAGCTTCATGGAAGATATAGCATTTGAACTGAGAGTTAAATGCCAAATGATAAATCATTATAGAAGATCCTCCATATTACAGTGTAAGTTCAGATTTTCTTCCTTTCCCCTCATCCCCCAGCTCCTGCAAGATCTTTAAACTCTCTGGCTTGGAATAAAGAATCAGACATTCCTTTCTGGCTAGGAGACTGAGAAGCCCCTCTCTGAGAATGCACCTCTCAGACATTCCTGTCTGGTCGATAGGCCCAAACAAAGAATGGAATACACTTCCACTAGGAGACAGATAGGCCAGAACAAAGAACAAAGGATAGGAAATAACTCCTCTGTCACTTGGAGAAATACTCCTGAGATTGCCTAGCCAGTTCTTAGGAATTAAGGTTGGGGGAGGGTGACTCTCCTCTCTGGCAGGAAAATGTTTCTTTTTTCAGCTCCTTATAAAAGTCACCACGTGGGACATTCACATTGGAACTTCACCCATGGGGAGGACACTTCACCCGGGCCTACTTTCAGAAGGGACTCACCAAGGTGGCTGTAAAAGACAGGGTTCTCCAGCTTAGGAAAAGCCTTAGTGTAGGTGGTACTTTGCATGTTGTGTGTGTGTCCTTTGTCAGTGTCTCTGTGTTTGTAGAGGAGAGAGGGATTTCCCAGCTTGGAGAAACCTAGTGCAGCGGTTTGCCTCTGAATGGGTGTTGCCTCTGTGTGTCTGTGCCTCTGTCTTTGTCACTGAGTAGTAGGAATTGTTGTGATTAATGTGGTTGCAGATTTAATACAGTATTTCCTCTGTTTTTCAATAAAGAACTCTGTTCTGTTGGGAGTGTTCTTTATTGCCAGTGCGAATCTGAATCCGAAACTAACATAGCTTAACCAAACAAATGCTTATATGAATTGTACAGGGAGAGCTGGGAGGCGGGATAGAAAGAAAAGAGAGAAAAAAAATATGAAAAAGTCAAAGAAGCAGGTAAGCATATGGCCTTTCTCATTTAGTTAAAATTAATTTCTTTAGTGAGAAATTGAGATGGAAAAGTATATTAGGGACAAATTTTAATGAATCTTAAATTTTCTTTTATAGTCTTCTGTGAAGAGATTCAATAACATCATACTTTGGGACTTTGGTTTGTGTAAGGGGAGTAAAATTCACCCAGTTATCTGTTTATAGTATCTGATTACTTAGCAATGGATGTTCAATGAATAAATGAGTGCAGATCAAACCTAGGACAGGGTTTAGGAGGCCAAAGAATTTCCAAAGAATGGGAAATTATCCCAATGTAGGAAAATGAGAGCACCTCTATAAGGTACTGTATTCCTCAAAGGGAGAGAAGAGGACAATTCCTTTTGATAGGAATGGATTAAAGGTATGGGTCGATAGAGGTGGTGAAAGGATAGTGAAAGGAGAAGCAGAGGCAAATCTGAATTGTAAAAGCAAGTTAATTGTCTCACTCTTTTTTTTGCATAGGCTCAAATTGGCTGACCAGAACTGTGGTCTAATCTAGGTGCAGTGATGGATCAATCCCTGGCTTATGGAAATGGACCATCTCGGGCTTGGGACATAGTTCTTGATTTCAAAATAGAAGGGACAATCCCAGGACAAAATATGGACTAGGGTGATAGTCAACCATTTTCATTTATTTCAATGGACACAAATGTCTGAAACAAGGGGTAACTTCAGGCAGAAGATAACCTCAGATAACAAAGACTCTGGTGGTAGTGGTGAGATAATCTTAGAGACACCTTTGCCTCCCAGTAGTTAGGAACATTTTTCATTTTTTCCTCTGAACTTTTGCAATCCTTATCTTTTAAAAACTCATTTGAGATATGGAACCAGGAATTTGGGACTAGGAAGTGTGACAAGTTAAAAATATATGTAACAGAAATTATAGGGCTGACCCTGCATTCTGTTTCCTTTTGGTAGGTCACCTGCTTGTGATCTTTGCAGGAGGAAATGGGAGATGAGTTGCTTCTGGTAGTCCCTGCGTCTCCATGGCTGGGAGCTATGTTGAAGAGGACTGACAGTTGAAGAAGAAAGAGTATATTAAATAAATATGTAAATATATGAATAAATTAAATATGTAAATATATAAATAAATTAAATATATAAAATAAAGGAAATATAATGCATATGAAAATCCTAATTTTGCTTAAAAACAACCCTAGGAACAAACACAAGGAAGGAAAATAAAAGACATGTTCATTGAAATTTGGATATCATATAAACAATACTTAAATATTTATTTCAAAGATTTTTCCATTACATCCTTAAAGTCTGAAAACATAAAATAGAGTGTTGTTTTTGCTTCTCTTAGATACAAAAAATTAAGTCAGATCATTTCCCCCCAGTTTTTTCATCATGTCTTTCTGTTTAATCAATGACTAGAAAATTTCCTTTTACACTAGCCAATGAAATGAAAGACCAAGGCATCTTCAGATTTTTTGCATATCCTAGTTAATAACCCTGCTCTTGTATAAAGCACCATCTTTCATTCATATTTTAAAATTGTATTTTTTTCTGCTGTTTTGGGAAAGAACAAATTAAAGGGACCTTGACTACTTTTGAAATCTAGTTCTATGTAGTGCTAGGTTGTGGAATTAGTTCAGGTTTTTCCTCCCTTCTATACATAACAGGGATAACAAAAGATTCACCTTTCTTTAAGCTGTCCTGAGTTTTACCTTCTTTGAAGTTTATGTAGAAGGTGAAAAGGAAGCAGCCATCTTCAAGGGCTTATATTTGGATTTTTTTGTTTTTCCCTTTTTAAAGGGGGATTACTGGTTTTCAATGTATTTGACAGGACAAGTAAGTCAAATATCCAATTTAATGTTGTTGCTGTTGTTATTTTAAACAAAGGATCAATTGAGTCAATCCAAACAATCAAGTCTATGTCTATAGACACAAACTCAGAAATAAGACTATCCAATGATTTTAGGGGTAAAAAAGAAACTGCCATTGTCTTCTAGGGTCAAGAATGCAGGGTGGAGAACCTGCAGCTTTGAAGCCACATGTGACCCTGGTACCTCAAGTGCAGTCCTTTGACTAAATCCAAACTTCACAGAGCAAATCCCCTTAATAAGAGGATTTGTTCCGTAAAACTAAGACTCAGTCCTACCCCCAAGGACATAGAAGGCACATACAGCCTTCAGTCCACAGGTTCCCCACCACTGATCTAGACACATTCTAAACCCACTCATAACCATCTGCCCTAGAAAAGAGCTGCAGAGCAGGGTAGGTGAGGAAGTGATGACTTCATTTAGGGGTGGAGCCAAGATGCTGGTGTGAAAAGAGGGACTTGCTTGAGCTCTCCCCCAAATTCCTCCACACACCTGTAAAGATGACTTGAAACAATTTCTAGAGCAACAGATCTCACAAAATGATAGAGTGAAAGGAATCTCCAGCCCAAAATGTACTGGATGGTCACTGGGAAGGGTATACTGCACCATGCTGGGAGCACGAACACAACCCATCAAGGGCAGCACCAGAGCAGACCAGGCCAGAGTAGACTGGGTAGAACAGGCCTCAAGACACTGAATCACAGGCAGCTGTGGTAGTTTCCAGACTTCTCAACCCACAAACATCAAAGACAACTTAGCAGGTCAGTAGGGAAACTTTGGACTTAGGTGAGAAAAACACATGGTCAGGACCTAGCCCCAGGCCAGTGGCAGCAGCAGCATCATTGCCTGCTTCTGGAGCTCCAGGCCCACAGATGGTGGAGGGAATTAGGTGGCTGATCAGAGTGGGAGTGCTGGGATCTCCTTGCTGGGACTGAAGCAGTGTTCTCTTGCTTTGCCCTGATTGGATCTGGGTTGCAGTCCAGGATGGCAGTCATTGGGGGAGAAAGAGTGCTGCTGTGTCAGAGCCTGTAGTGGCTGTAGAGAGGGAGTCCTACTGGTATTTACACAGCAGAAAGGAGTGCTTGTAATCACAGACCAGAACAATGGCCAGGAGAAGAGGATCATAGCACCTCAGAATAGAAGTAGCTCTGAAAACACAGCACAAAACCCCTGATGATTGGGACAGAGTACTCTCAAATCTGAAAGCAGTCATACCCTGACAAAGAGCTCAAAAGTCAAGTAATTGTGTGGGGAAATGAGCAGGCAGCACAGAAGTAATCAGATTATAGAATGTTACTTTGGTGACAAAGAAGATCAAAACATACAGCCAGAGGAAATCAACAGTCAAAAAGTCTATATCAAAAGCTTCCAAGAAAAATATGAATTGGTCTCAGGCCATTGAAGAGCTCAAAAAGGATTGAAAAATCAAGTAAGCAAAGCAGAGGAAAAATTGGGAAGAGAAAAGAGAGTGATACAAGAAAATCATGAAAAACTTGTCAACAGCTTGCTAAAGGAGGCTCAAACAATACCGAGGAAGGTAACAGCTTAAAAATATACTAAGTCAATTCCCAAAAGAGGTCCAAAAAGCCAACAAGGAGAAGAATGCCTTAATAGGCAGAAATAGACAAATGGAAAAAGACGTCAAACAGATCACATGCCTTAAAAAATAGAATGGAGAAAGTAGAAGCTAGTGGTTTTAAGAGAAATTAAGAAATTATAAAACAGAACAACAAGAATTTTTTAAAAATGAAGACAATGTGAAATATCTTATTGCAAAATCCACTGACTTGGGGAATAGATGTAGGAGAAGTAATTAAAAATAATGGAGTTCTTGAAAGCCACGATTAACAGACGAGCATAGACATCAGCTTTCAAGAAATTACAAGAAAAACTGCCCTGATACTCTAAAACTAGAGGGTAAAATATAAATTGAAAGAATTCACTGATAAGTTCTTGAAAAAGATCATCCCCCCTAAAAAAAACCAAACAAACAAATAAACAAAAAAAAACTCCTAAGAATATTGTAGCCAAATTCCAGAGTTCCCAGGTCAAGGAGAAAATATTGCAAACAATATTTTGCAAGAAACAATTTGAGTATTGTCGAAACACAATCAGTATAAAGCAAGATCTAGTAGCTACTACACTAAGAGATTGAAGGGCTTGGAATATGATATTCCAGAGGTCAAAGGAGATAGGATTAAAATCAAGAATCACCTACCCAGCAAAACAGGGTATAATACTTCATGGCAAAAACATGGATTTTCAATGAAATAGGAGACTTTCAAGAATTCTTGATGAAAAGATGAGAGTTGAATAGAACGTTTAACATTCAAATACAAGAATCAATAGAAGCATGAAAAGGTAAACAGTAAAGAGAAATGATAAGGTACTTACAAAAGTTGAACTTTTTACATTCCTACATGGAAAGATGATATTTGTAACTCATGAGACCTTTATCAGTATTAGGCTAGTTGAAGGGAATATACATATATAGAGACAGAGGGCAAAGAGTGAATTGAATATGAAAGGATGATATCTAAAAAAAATAAATATTGGGAGTGAATATATTGGGAGAAAGAGAAAGGTAGAGATAGAATGGGGTAAATTATATCACTTAAAAGAAGCAAGAAAAAGCTGTTATAATGGAAGGGAAGAGGGGATAGGTGAAAGGGAATGAATGAAACTTGCTCTCATCTGATTTGGTTTAAGGAGGGAATAACACACATTAAATTGAGCATCTTACCCTACTGGAAAGTAGGGGGGAAGGGGATAAGAGGGTGTGAATGAATGGAAGGAAGGCCAGACTCTGGAAAGGGGCAATAAGAAAACATGTTATCTTAGGGTGGGGGAGGAGGGTAGAGATGGGGAGAAAATTGGTAACTCAAAATCTTGAAATCTTGTGGAAATGAATGTTGAAAACTAAAAATAAAGTTTTTAAAAAAGAAATAGCTAAACCTCCCCCAATCACAAGAATTTTTTATTTACCTCAAAACTTTGACCTTCCAAACTATTTGTTTTTGAAAGTGATGGGAAAGGGAGTGGATTTTGTAGACAGACATGTTTAGAAGGACTGAGGTTCCTTTTTAGCTTCCAGCTCTGCATCATGAAAACAGTGGTCACTTTTATGGAAAGTATAAATTCAAATTTCAATAAGCTGGATGAAAATGCACTGCTCAGGTGGAACTAATATCTAGTCCCTGTTTTCTGTGTGTCTCATTTTCTTCCTCTGCAAAATTAAGGGAAAAAAGGTAACCTCTCAGGACCCTTCCAGTACAGATAAACTCTTACTATATAATAAGATTTTTACCCTTTTTTCTGTAAAAGTTAAGTAAGTCTTTTTTTTTCCACCACACTGTTTCTGACTCTCCCACTTCCATCTCTTAAAAAAAAAGGTTTGGTATGTACTTCTTCATGGCCTGTCTGTCTCTACATGATACTTTGGGAAATGATCTCAAAATCTATTTCAGCTCCCTCCTTCCACATCATGATCTGTTTGCTATGAACATTTTTTTCTGTCATCCTTTATATCCACTAATTAGGAATCTTGGATGCCAAGCATGAAAAAGAAACTAAGAATTCTTCATAATTATGTACTAAAGGAATGTAGTAGTAAGTTGTCTAAATGACCTTTTTCTGTTTTAATTGGGGTGGTGGGCATGTGGGACAACATCCCTAAAAGGTTTTTCTTTTTTTTTTAATACACTGCCATCTCTTCCCTAACCAAAAGTAAAAGCCAGAGCCTGAAAGATTTTCAAAATATAATTCTAAACTCCTGCTCAGTTTCTAAACACCAATCTGCTTTATAGCATTAGCATTATTATTCATACCATTTATCTACCTGGAGGAAGTCTCCTCTCTATGTCTAGAAAGGACTGTCCAATTTTGGACACCTATTAATTGTGGTATGTGGATATGATAAAATATTATAGGATTATAAAGAATCAAGAAACAGGCATTTCAAAGAAATATGGACAGATTTTTATGAACTAATGCTGAGTTAAGTGAGCCTAACCAGAAAAATAATTTATAATATAACATGAATATTATGTAGCAAAACTCTCCTCCAGAAATAACATGGAGGTGTTGTGTTATTCAAAGAGAGCCAGAATAAATATATCTAGTCTATTTGTCTACTATCTTTCTCCAAGGAAGACTCTAATACTTGACAGGAGTGGAATTAGGGTGTCGGGGCCAAAAGATTGGCCACTCTGTGCTTTTCAGAGACACTTGGCTAAAATTATATCTATCAACTCCCTTAAATAATATTATTCTAAGGGATGTGATTCTCAGGTTCAAGCTGAACTCATGATTGCTATGTCTTAATGTAAAAAGAAGGAACCAAGCTTTCTCAAAGAACTGAGTCTTTTCTCACTGGATGTCAGTTCCATGATAGACACATATAGTAAGTAGCAAAGAAGCACATTTACACAAATCAATCACCAAACATAGGTTAGAGAAAGTACGGATAAGAAAATAAATATCAGGAACCACAGGGCAAAAGGACCCTCCCACTGGGAACTAGGTGACTCTGATCAAGAGAGAGAGAGAGAGAGAGAGAGAGAGAGAGAGAGAGAGAGAGAGAGAGAGAGAGAGAGAGTTTGGCATTTTAATCTATTCTCTCAAAGCCAAAAGTCAGAAATATCAAAAATTTTAGTTCCCTTCTCCCCCAATCTCACAAACTCTAGCCTGCCCCTTAGGAGAGATATAGCTTCTCCACTAATATAGAGAAAGCCCTTTATCAATGGTCTTTGGAATTCAGGTTAAATACATAAAAGTAAAATCAAATAAATGAAGGATTTTATTAATTTTTATAATGATGAAATATGAAATTGGAGGAGCAGGATGATAATTTATACAATTAAATAATGTAAAGACAAACAACTTTAAAAATGTTAAAAATTGAGATCAATGCCTCTCATCATTCCAAAACAGCAATCAGTAAGCATGCTATTCATCTCTTGAAAGTGAGGTTATGGATTCATGAGACACATTCAGTGAGACACTGCTAATGAGGCAATTTGTTTTTCTTGCCTATGTACATTTGTTGCAGGGAATTTGATTTTATTTTTTTTCCAATGAGATGATAGGTATGAGGTAGAGAAAACAGATTTTGGTTAATTAAAAAATAAAACTCTAATAAATCAGAAAAGTGACAATACTGAAGAATCACTTACCATACTGTAATATTAATTAAACTGGGACTTTTTTTTACTGTTTTAGAATGCTAAATTAATTAAATGTCTTTGACTGCCCCAGGCCCAAAACTTTATTTAGTAGGTGCTAAGCCTATGTGGGCATGAAGCCCCCAGGGGAGTTGGTAAAGCCAGAGGCAATAATATGCATCTAAGTTCTGGTTACTCAGAGGATGCTCGATGATAGCTAAATACTATATAAAAAGAGAGAACAGAGCTGTTTACTTGAGGCTGTCACTCCTTGAGTTGTGTTGGTGTGTGACTCTGGGGGTGGAGCCCCTACTCTAAGAGCCTCCAGACTCATCAACCCAGATGTTGATGGTGTCTTGGTAACTATGAATTGTGATCTTGTATGTTCATATTGTGTATGTTTGTAACTTGTTTGTATTTGCCCTGAAGTTCAGGTTGCTGGCTTTTCCTCCTGATCTAAGCAAGTTTACATGTATATGTTGGATTAAAGTAAGATTTTTAACTCCTTAATGTTGCTTTCCTTAGTAAAGCAGATCAAAAGAACTTGTGCTGGCAGTGTTCTTGTTGTTGGACTTGTGTTATTCTTTCACCCCCACAACAGCTGCTAGCCGAATTGTTGCAGCACATGCAAAATAGAATAATCCTACAGGAGTAAAAAGGGCCTTTAATAAAATCGACTGTCCTGCATATTATATGGCACAATAGACAAAGTAATAGTCTTGGGGCCAAGAAGAACTGAGCTTGTATTCTGACATACATATATATTACTCATGTGATTTTGACTAAGTCCCTCAACCTCTTTCAGACTCAGATTCTTCAATGCAAAATGTGAGTATTGTATGCTATGGATTCTAAAATCCCTTCCAACTAGAAATCTGTGAGCCTATGGTCACAGTAATAAGAATAAAACTGGGCAGAATTTTTCAGAACCAGAAACAAGAAACAAGACAAATTTTGAAAAGTAAGCATGATTAAGTAATTGTATGAACAGATGAAACAAGGGCCCCTACAAAATCCCACATTGTCTTTAATGGTTTAACAATATACTACTTTGTTGATCTTTGAAAGAGCAAAGATTAAGAGCAAAGTCATAGGAAAAAAATGAAAGAAATAAGGAGGAAATTAATGCTTTCTATGATTGTGATAAGCCAGAAGAATATATGAACTATGGAACAAAATTAAATCACTTCAATTATTAGTGTTACTTGTGACATTTCTTTTTCCCCCAGCTGCTACCTTTTCATGTGTAAGTGTACATGTGTGTGTGCAGAGGCAGAGTTCCCTGCCAACTAATTTCCCCTTTTATTTGGGAAGTGGAGGGCAGGGTCAGTAAAGAGAGGGAAAATTATATGAAATTATGGAATGAAAACAAAACTAATGATCATACAAAGGAATAGTGATAAGATGAGTTCATCCATAAAATAGAAATTTATAGTAACATAGATTAGCAAGAAATATTGCATAGAAGGCATTTGAGAGGGGCAGCTAGGTGGGGTGCAGTGTGTAGAGCATGGGCCCTGGAGTCGGGAGGACCTGAGTTCAAATCTGACCTCAGATGCTTGACACACTTACTACCTATGTGACCTTGGACAAGTGTAAAGCCAATCAATAAGTGAAAAGATCTTTCCTGCCCATTGAATAGGCTTCAGGTTGGGCTTCAGGTGCTACCAACAAAGGGAGGTCTGATTAGACACAGGTCCATATCCTTTCATTAATTAGATGTGAGGTGCCAGGCTGGTTACCAAACTACATAACTAGTTTGAGAGAGACTGGAAGCCCTTAGGCCCTAAGGCAAGTTGCTAAGACCAGAATCAATAGCATGTGCCGGCTTTGTAGTCAATCAGATGAAGTCTAAGGATCATATAAAAAGAAAGAACAGAGGTTGGAAGTTGGAGAAACTGAGGACTAGGAGGAGGAGAAACTGAGGACTGAGAGCAGAACTGGACACAATGGGAGCTAAAAGCAGTGTAGCAGAGAGCAGCATGATTCAGAATCCAAGGACCAGCTTCCAGCCTGTACAGAGCGGAGAGTGCCGAACACAAGACAGAGTTTTGGAACTTGGAGTCAGTGGAGCTGTGGGAGAGTGTGCTGAGCAGGGACTTAGGTTTTGTGAGGGATATTCTTATAGGAGGGCCCTAGCATAGAGGGGAAGCACAACTATGGTTTGGCTTGTTATATGCTATAATATTTTGTTTTAACCTCCTTGTTACTAAGTAAGGTGGACTTACTGGTTTGGAAATGTTTTTGCCACAATATCGATTTGGGGACATTGGTCCTTGAGTCTGATTCTGATAAATGTTGTAATTCCTCTGCCTTCTACCTAGAGAATTCATTATACTTTGGGATTCTGAACCATTCAGGCATGCTCAAGGTCCTCTCTGAGGTCCTAAATTTTGCCTTACTCATATAGCAAGTCACTTAACACCATTTGCCCTGCCTTCCCTATCCAAAAAAAAAAAAAAAAAAAGAGAAGGGATTTGAGGAAAGAAAGTTGTGTCAAGACACAAACACGAGTTATGTGAATATACCAAAAATCTTGACAGCAATAAGGACAAATTGAAGCAATATTAATTGGTCCTGACCATGAAAAGATAATGTGATAAACATAATATTATCATTTATTTTATATCTTTGGTGAAACAAACACTAGACTCATCAAGGGCACTTGATTAAATAAGAGCTCAAAAAGAGCAATCAGTAAAAAAAAATCCCACCTTAATTAGTGATACACTTTCTCATTTGATCATCAGAACAATCATGTGAATCATGTGCTATTATTATCCTAATTTTAAAGATAAGGACACTGAAACTCACAAAGCTTAAATGATTTGCCTGTGGCCACATAAATAAAAAGACAAAAAAAAAGAAACATCAGATGGGGGCATGAAGGAAATAAAAAGAAAGTAAAATATTTCAAATAGCTTAATAATTAGAAAAAGGGATGTGAGAATATGTACTTGATCAAAAAGCAATAAAGTCAGGGGAGGAGTGAAGATGTCGGCTGGTAAGCAGGGACTTGCATAAGCTCTCCCCCAAATCCCTCCAACTACATATAGAAAATGGCTTTGAACAAATTGTAGAGCTGTGGAACCCACAAAATAGCAGAGGGAACAGGAGAGCCTGGATGGTTGCCAGGAGGGGTCTACTGCACAGTGTTGAGACTGGAGGGCAGCCTGGTGTGAGTCTCACCTGGACAGACCAGACCCAGAATCAGCCAGTAGGAACAGGCCTTGGGGCCATGAAACAGTGAGCTGTGGCAGTTACCAGACTTCTCAACCCACAAACACCAAAGAGCAGGTTAGGGGGAAACTGCAGAATTGAGTACACAGCAGTGAGATCACCAGCCTGGGGGTGGCAGAAATGATGCAGTGGTGTCATTGGCAGGAGCAGGAAGCTCCTGAGGCTGCTTCCCTAGCTACAACATCAGCTGCTTCCCGAGTCCCTGGCTGAAACGATGGGAGGAATTTATCAGTGGATTGGAGATGGAGTGCATGGAGCCCTTTGTGGGAACAAAAGCAGATTCTCTTGTTGTGCCCTGCTTGATCTGTATTGTGGTCCTGATTGGTGGTTCTTGGGGGAGGAAGAGTGCTGTGGTTGCAGAGCTTGGGGTGACAGTGAAGTAGAAGTAGCTCTGAAAACAGCAGTGCTTGTGCCCTAAAGCTTGGGACAAAGTACTCTCTACTCTACAAGCAGTCATATCCTGACAAAAAGCTCAAAGGTTAAATAGTGTTCTGGGACCATGAATAGGCAGCAAAAAAGAACTCAGACTCAAAGTCAGAGTCAAAATTGAACTCCAGATTCTTTTTTATTTTATTTTATTTTATTTTTGGTGACAAAGTAGATCAAAATGTACAGCCAGAAGAAGTCAACAAAGTCAAAGAGCCTACATCAAAAGTCACCAAGAAGAATATGAATTGATCTCAGGCAATGGAAGAGCTCTGATACAATTTGGAAAAGCAAGTAAGAGAAGTAGAGGAAAAATTGGGAAAAGAAATGAGAGTGAGGCAAGAAAACCAAGAAAAACAAGTCAGTGACTTGCTGAAGGAGACCCAAAACATAGTGAAGAAAATAACGCCTTAGCTTCAAAAGTCCAATGAGAACAAGAATGCCTTGAAAGGCAGAATTTCAACAATAAAAAAGGAGGTCCAAAAGACCACTGAAGAAAATACCACCTTAAAAATTAGATTGAGGCAAGTGGAAGTTAGTGACATTAGGAGGAATCAAGATATTATAAAACAGAACCAAAGGAATGAAAAAATGGAAGACAATGTGAAATATCTCATTGGAAAAACTACTGACCTAGAAAATAGGTCCAAGAGAGATAATTTAGAAATTGTTGGACTACCTGAAAGCCATGATCAAAAAAAAGGAGCCTAGATATCATCTTTCAAGAAATTATCAAGGAAAACTTCCCTGATATTCTAGAACCATAGGGTAAAACAGAAATTGAAAGAATCCACCGATCACCTCCTAAAAAAGATTCCAAAAAGAAAACTCCTAGGAATATTGTCACCAAATTTCAAAGTTCCCAGATCAAGGAAAAAATACTGCAAGCAGCCAGAAAGAAATAATTTTAATATTGTGGAAACACATTCAGAATAACACAAGATCTAGCAGCTTCTACTTTAAGCGATTGAAGATCTTTGAATATGATATTCCACAGATCAAAGGATCTAGGATTAAAACCAAGAATCACTCACCCAGCAAAACCGAGTATAATGCTCCAAGGCAAAATATGGACTTTCAATAAAATAGCAGACTTTCAAGCTTTCCCAATGAAAAGTCCAGAGCTGAATAGAAAATTTGACTTTCCAATACAAGAATCAAGAGAAACATGAACAGGTAAACAAGAAAGAGAATTAATAAGGAACTTACTAAAGTTGAAGTGTTTTGTTTACATTCCTACAAGGAAAGATGATGTGTATAATTCATGAGACCTTTCTCAGTACTAGGGGAGTTGAAGGGAATATTGACAGAGGGCATAGGATGAGTTGAATATGAAGGGATGATATCTAAAATACTGAAATAAATTTAAGGGGTGAGAGAGAAATATGATGAGAGGAGAAAGGGAGAGATAGAATGGGGTAAATTTTCTCACATAAAACTGGCAAGAAAAAGCAGTTCGAGAGAAGAGGGAAGGGAAGAGGGGGAAGATGAGGGGGAATGAGTGAATCTTACTCTCATTGGATTAAACTTGAGGAGGAAATAACATGCACACTCAATTGGGTATGTTACTCCACAGGAAAGCAAAGAGAACAGGATAAAAAATGGAAGATGATAGAAGGAAGAGCTGATAGGGGGAGGAGGTAATCAAAAGCAAACACTTTTGAAAAGGGACAGGGTCAAAGTACAAAACTGAATGAAGGGGGACAGGATAGGTTGGAAGGACATATAGTTAGCCTTTCATAACATGAGCATTGTGGAAGTGTTTTACATAATAATACACCTGTGGCCTATGTTGAATTGTTTGTCTTCCTAGGGAGGGTGGGTAGGAAGGGAAGAGGGGAGAGAATTTGGAACTCAAAGTTTTAAAATCAGATACTTAAAAAAGTTGTTTTTTTTGCATACAGGGGGAAACAAGATACATAGGGAACAGGGCATAGAAATCTATTCTGCCCTACAAGAAAATAAGAGGAAAGGGAATGGGGGCCCGGAGGAGTGGGGTGAAAGAAGGGAGGGCTGAATGGGCATGAGGCAATAAGAATATATGCCATCTTGGAATGGGAAGGAGAGTAGAAATGGGGAGAAAATTTCTAATTCGAAATCTTGTGGAAATCAATGTTGAAAACTAAAATATAAAAAAAAAAAAAAAGAAATAAAGTCAATCCACAAATAGGGCCAAAACATTCATGCAGAACATTATTAGACATTTATGGACACAGTAAAATAACTTATTTTTATACATTCAGGGAAAGTTTTGTAGGATTACTCCTAGTAAAAGACAATACATAGCTTACAAAAATGGATTTTAAAAATATTATTCCATTTTGAAACAGAAAGGACTAGTAGAACATTCTCCTATATAAATCTCTCATTTAGTAGTTACAGCAAAGTGACAATTATTAAAAAAAAAAACAGCCCCTTGGACAAAAGGTTCCAAACTATGACACAATTTTTGTACTTCTCTGATTCTGAGAATGAGGGAAGTGCATATATGATCCTAATACATTGTTATTTCTGAAGTTATAATAGCTAAAGTATCATAAGTACTTTGAGCCATGCATTCAGAAAGGCCAAACATTTTTACCTTTTTTGTTTGTGTGTAATATCTGAAAACATCAAAGTGAGTTGTAGTTGACTTTGTGACAATACTATGATTTTGAATAATTCCAGCTCTATTTATTACCTATGTGATCTGAAACCAATTATTTAATTCTTCTTGGAATCATTCTTCAAATCTATAAGATGAGGGAGTTGGATGACATTGCCTCTAAGGTGTCTTTAAGTTATAAATCTATGAGCCAAGTGAAATATACAAGATTCTAAGTAATCAAAAAAAGTCTTGTTTGTGTGAAGTTTAAATTTTCCTCCATATTATGTTTTATATTAACATTTTTCATGAAGTAAGGATTTAGATTTTTAATCAATATAGTTTATGCTCTTATAATAAAGCATAGGCTTTACATGTTTTTTTTCTTCTTTTTTGTTCAAGTACAGCTTCAGATATGCATTCTCTTCAACTCCTTTAAGGTGTTAGACTCTATCTAAACAACTGGCAAATCAAGAGGGAGACTTAATTTTCTGGAAAGGAAATGCCAGCCAGTTTTGTATATCTTGAACATGAGATGATGGAGAACATGAAAGTGCCATGAGATATGAGACGATATTCAAAATATTGGAATCCGAGGTGATCATGGAATCTGCTTTCACTTAGAGGAAGAAAAATGAGAATTATAATATGGCCTCAGGCTGACATGGCACAATAGCCTCACATATGCATGCCCATGCTTAGAGTCAGGCTTGATTCTTCACTGTACTTCACAGAACTCTAATCAGTTGCCAAGTCTAATCATTTGTATGTAGTCGATGTCTACTTTTTCTTTTCTTCATTCATTCAAAGCACCCATAGTAGTTTAGCCCTTCATCTGTGTTTCACAAAAAGACCTTGTATTTATATAGTACTTTAAGTTTTGCAAAGTTTTTGGAAATATCTTATATTTACCTCACAACAGTCCTGGGAGGCAGATACTATTATCCCATTTTATATATATAAAAAAAGAAACTTAGACAGAGGTTTAATTACCCAGAGTCAAATAGATAGTAAGTTTCAGAGAATAGATTTCAAGTCAGGTCTTCCTGACACCAGATCAATGTTCTAAACACAATGTTCTACCTTCTTCCCTCTTCCCTAAGTTACAAAAATATCCTCCATACTAGTCTCCTTTTTTCAAGACTCTTTGGCAGTCTGTCTTCAAATAACTGCCCAAAAAACGGTCTGATCATGTTATTCCATGACTTGAAAAATTCAGGTAGCTCCTTATGATTTTATTATTAAAAACAAACTTTTCAATTCATTACTAAAGATGTTCAAAACCTGAATCAACCTTTCCATATTTATTATACACTCTCCTTATCTGCCAACTCTTTATTCCTACCAAACTAGCCTGCTTATATTTCCCCATACACAGCAATTTTTTCCTACCTCTATACCTTTGAACATGTTACCATACCTGGAACACTCTCCCTGGTTACTTTCACATGTATTAGAACCCTTTCAAAGTTTAGGGCAAGTGTCATCTCCTGCATGAAGCTTTTTCTGATGTCTCCAACTACTAGTTGCTCTCCCTCACCCAGATAATTTTGTATTTATTTTGAATATATTTCATATTTCCTTTTATTTTATTTTTTTAAATTTTGCTAGCAGCTGATCCTCAAATATAAGTATTGTTGGGGCAGAGCCAAGATGACAGGCT
This sequence comes from Trichosurus vulpecula, assembly GCF_011100635.1. Lineage (NCBI taxonomy): Eukaryota > Metazoa > Chordata > Mammalia > Diprotodontia > Phalangeridae > Trichosurus > Trichosurus vulpecula. Next base: position 414,355,227 of record NC_050576.1, on the reverse strand, counting down.
GAAAATCGGGACTTTCCCAAGCTCTCTGACAAATTCTTTCAGATACCTCTAAAATAGTGAATCTAAACAAATTTCAGAGACATAGAATCCACTAAGAGGCAGAGTGTGACAGACTTTCCAGGCCCAGGAGAGTCCAGAAGATTGATGGGACCATAAGGCCACAGAATAAATATTTGAAAGTCACCATTTTGAACTTCAGGGAACCACGACGATGGAGTAAACTGAAAGTGCTTTCATTCCTCCCTTTTTGACTTTGAATAAGCCAGAAAATACTGCCCTAGGAAAACCCTGCAATAGAGGAGCCAGAAGTAGGGGTACAGCAGTCTTTTGGCTTAGGAAGGTAGGGAGAAGGGTCCTCTTGCTGTGGTGGAAGGGGACCAGTGGAGGGCAGGAGGCATAGAAGCAAGCCCCATCTTAGCAGACCAGTGGGAGTTCCTGAGCCCCAGGGGGGTGGACCTGGCAAGTGCCAACACCGGGAAACAAGGTGTGTCTTCCCACAGCCAGGGGAATTGGCAGACACCAATGCAGATGACAGTTGAGGCCACCTGTGCTATAGCACAGCCATAAGGGAAGAGGAGACTTCCAGTAGCCAGCTCTTCCCCACACCTCATGCTGTGAGATTCAGTGCAACACCGAGGAAACTCAGAAAGACTTCACCTGGCCTCCATCTTTGGCACACACCAGCCAGCTCCAGCTCAGCACCAGATGAGCTGCAGCAGTATATAGCTTCTAGCTGATAAAACCAGAGAGGGCAGCACACAAATACAGTAACCAGGGCCTTATTTCCCTGAACAAAAAGCTTGAGACAGAGCCCCCTGTGCCCCAGAAGCAGAGATCCACATTTAAAAGCCAGGAAAAAGGCAAGAAGAAAATTAGAAAAAAATAAACAAAAAACAAAGACCATAGAATCTTAATATGAAGACAAGGATACTAATACCTAAACCAGGAAAAGTCAAAATAGAGAAATAAAATTATAGATCAATTGCCCTAATGAATGTTGATGCCAGAATTTTTTTTAATTTAAATTTATTTATTTAACATATTTGGTTTTCAGCATTGATTTTCACAACAGTTTGAATTACAAATTTTCTCCCCATTTCTACCCTCCCCCCCACTCCAAGATGGCTTATATTCTGGTTGCCCTGTTCCCTAGTCAGCCCTCCCCTCTATCACCCCCCTCCCCCCTCATCCCCTTTTCCCTTCCTTTCTTGTAGGGCAAGATAAATTTCTACGCCCCATTGCCTGTGTATCTTATTTTTAAGTTGCATGCAAAAACTTTTTTTGTTTTTGAACATCTGATTTTAAAACTTTGAGTTCCAAATTCTCTCCCCTCTTCCCTTCCCCCCCACCCTCCCTAAGAAGTGGAGTAATTCAACCTAGGCCACACATGTATCATTATGTATAACCCTTCCACAATACTCATGTTGTGAATGGCTAACTACAATTTGCTCCTTCCCAACCCATCCTGCTTTATTGAATTTTCTCCCTTGACCCTGTCCCCTTTCCAAAGTGTTTGTTTTGATTACCTCCACGCCCATCTGCCCTCCCCTCCATCATCCCCCCCTTTTATTTTTTTTTATCTTCTTCCCTCTTCTTTCCTGTGGGGTAAGATGCCCAACTGAGTATGTATGGTATTCCCCCTCAGGCCAAATCTGATGAGAGCAAGGTTCACTCATTGCCCCCTCACCTGCCCTCTCCCCTCCTCCCACAGAACTGCTTCCTCTTGCCACCTTTATGTGAGATAATCCATCCCATTCTATCTCTCCCTATCCCCGTCTCTCAGTATGTTGCTCTCTCATCCCTTAATTTCATTTTATTTCTTTTAGATATCTTCCCTTCATCTTCAACTCACCCTGTGTCTGCTCTCTCTCTTTTACATATATATATATATATATATATATATATAAACATACATATATATATATATACACATACATACACATACATACATATACACATAGATATATACATACATTCACATTCACTTATATATATACATAAACATATATATATATATATATATATATATATATATATATATATATGCATATTCCCTTCAACTACCCTAATACTGAGGTCTCATGAATCATACACATAATCTTTCCATGTAGGAATGTAAACAAAACAGTTCAACTTTAGTAAGTCCCTTGCAATTACCGTTTCTTGATTACCTTTCCATGCTTCTCTTGATTCTTGTGTTTGATAGTCAAATTTTCTATTCAGTTCTGGTCTTTACACTGAGAAAGCTTGAAAGTCCTCTATTTTATTGAAAATCCATATTTTGCCTTGGAACATGATACTCAGTTTTGCTGGGTAGGTGATTCTAGGTTTTAATCCTAGCTCCATTGACCTCCGGAATATCACATTCCAAGCCCTTCGATCTCTTAATGTAGAAGCTGCCAGATCTTGGGTTATTCTGATTGGGTTTCCACAATACTCAAATTGTTTCTGTCTGGCTGCTTGCAGTATTTTCTCCTTGATCTAGGAGCTCTGGAATTTGGCGACAATATTACTAGGAGATTTCTTTTTGGGATCTATTTGAGGAGGCGATCGATGGATTCTTTCGATTGCTATTTTGCCCTGTGGCTCTAGAACATCAGGGCAGTTCTCCTTGATAATTTCTTGAAAGATGGTATCTAGGCTCTTTTTTTTATCATGGCTTTCAGGTAGTCCAATAATTTTTAAATTATCTCTCCTGGATCTATTTTCCAGCTCAGTGGTTTTTCCAAGGAGATATTTCACATTGTCTTCCATTTTTTCATTCCTTTGGTTCTGTTTTATAATATCCTGATTTCTCATAAAGTCACTAGCTTCCACTTGCTCCCATCTAATTTTTAAAGTAGTAATTTCTTCAGTGGTCTTTTGGACCTCCTTTTCCATTTGGCTAATTCTGCCTTTCAAGGCACTCTTCTCCTCACTGGCTTTTTGGAGCTCTTTTGCCATTTGAGTTAGTCTGTTTTTTAAGGTGTTGTTTTCTTCAGTGTATTTTTCAGTATTTTTTTGGGTCTCCTTTAGCAAGTCGTTGACTTGTTTTTCATGGTTTTCTCGCATCCTTCTCATTTCTCTTCCCAATTTTTCCTCTACTTCCCTAACTTGCTTTTCCAAATCCTTTTTGAGTTCTTCTATGGCCTGGGGCCAGTTCATGTTTTTCTTGGAGGCTTTGGTTGTAGGCTCTATAACTTTGTTGTCTTCTTTAGGCTGTATGTTTTGGTCTTCTTTGCCAACAAAGAAAGAATCCAAAGTCTGAGACTGAATCTGGGTGTGGTTTCACTGCCTGGCCATATTCCCAACCGACTAACTTGACCCTTGAGTTTTTCAGTGGGGTATGACTGCTTATAGACTAACGAGTTCTATGTTCCACGTTTGGGGGGGAGGTGCCAGCTCTGTCAGACCTGCACTACTCCTTCCCCAAGAACCCCCAGTCCAGACTGGGCTTAGATCTTCAGCAGGCTGTTGCACTCCTGCTCTGATCTGCCACTTAATTCCTCCCACCAGGTGGGCCTGGAGCCGGAAGTAACAACAGGTGTAGCTGCCCCACCTCTGCTGCCCCCGGGGCTGGAAGGCGAACCGCGAACTCCTTCCACTCCTGTGGCTTTTCCCACTAACCTTCTCCGCAGTCTTTGGTGTTTGTGGGTCGAGGGGTCTGGTAACTGCCGCAGCTCACATATTCAGGGCGCTAGGGTCCCCTCCGCCCGGCTTCTGGTCTGGATGGTCCACACGGCTCAGGCTTGCCTCTGCTCCACTCTGTTCCCAGCTCCCAGCTCCCAGCTCCGTGTGGAATAGACCTCACCCAGAGACCATCCAGGCTGTCCTGGGCTGGAGCCCTGCTTCCTTCTGCTGTTCTGTGGGTTCTGCCCTGATGCCAGAATTTTAAATAAAATAATAGTGAAAAGATTACAGCAACTTATCAGTAGAATAACACACTATGAGCTGATAGGTTATTTTCCAGTAATGCAAGGCTGGTTCAATATCAGGAAACTATCAGCTTAATTTATCATATCAACAACAAAATTTGTAGAAACCATTGTTATTATCTCAAGGGATGTATACAAATGTTTTCACAAAGTACACCATGCATTCCTACTAAAAACACTAGATAGCATAGGAATAAATTGAGTCTTCCTTAAAATGATAAGTAGCATCTATCAACAACCAATTTTAAACATGATATGCAATGAGGATAATTTTGATGCATATCCAATAAAATGAAACAAGGTAAAACAAGGGTGTCCACTATCACCTTTATTATTCAATTTGTTATTAGAAATGTTAGCTGTAGCAATAATAGAAGAAAAGGAAATTCAAGGATTTAGATTAGGCAAAGAAGAAAAAAAGTTATCACTCTTTGCAGATGATATGATGATTTAATTAGAGAACCCCAGAGAATCAAGTAAAAAGCTACTTGTAATAATGAATACCTTTAGCGCAGTTGCAGAATGTAAAAAAAATCTCCATAAATCCTTGACATTCCTACATATTACTAATGAAGCCAAACATCAAGAGATAGAAAGAGAAAATTCATTTAAAATTAATGTAGACACTATAAAATATTTGGAAGTCTACCTGCCCAGACAAACCCGGGAACTATATGAACACAATTATAAAACACTTTTCACACAAATAAAGTCAGAACTAAATAACTGGAAAAATTTCAATTGCTTGTTGTTAGGGTGAGCTAAAATAATAAAAATGACAATTTTACTTTAATTAATGTATTTATTTAGTGCCATATCAATCAAACTACCAAAAAATACTTTATAGAGATAGAAAAATATAATAAAAAATTCATCTGGAAGAACAAAATGTCTAGAATATCTAGGGAATTAATGAAAAGAAAAGCTAGGGAAGGTTAACTAGCCATTCCAGATATTAATCTTCATTATATAGAAACAATCATCAAAACTACTTTGTACAGACTAATATAAAGAGTGGTGGATTAATGGAATGGGTTAGGTACACAAACAACACCCAGTATTAAATGAGTATAGTAATCTACTCTTTGATAAACCCAGAGAATCCAGCTTCTGGGATAAGAATTCAGTATTTTACAAAAATGCTGGGAAAATTGGAAAACAAAATGGCAGAAAATGGGTATAGACCAATATCTTACTCCATATACCAAAATAAAGTCAAAATGAGTTCATGATTTAGATATAGAGGCTGATACTGTAAGCAATTTGGGAGAACAAGGAATAGTTTACCTGTCAGATTTATGATGAGGGGAAGAATTCATAAAAAAACAATAGATAGAGAGCATTACAAATTCAAAATGCATAATTTTGATTACATTAAATTGCAAAGGTTTGGCACAAACAATGCCAGTGCAACCAATGTTAGGAGGGAAGTAGAAAATTGGGACAGAATTTTTATAGCTAGTATCTTTAATAAAGGCCTCATCTCTAAAATATACAGGGAACTGATTCAAATTTATAGGAATACGACTCATTTCTCAATTGATAAATGGTCAAAGGATATGAACAGGCAGTTTTCAGAAGAAGAAATTAAGACTATCTATAGGCATAAGACAAAAATGCTCTAAATCACTATTGATTAGGGAAATGCAAATCAAAACAACTCTTAGGTACCACATCTCTCCTGTCACATTGGCTAACATAATGAAACAGGACAATGATAAATGCTGGGGAAGAGGTGGCAAAATGGAACATTGCGACATTGTTGTTGGAATTGTGAACTGATGCAACCATCCTGGATAGTAATTTGCAATTATGCCCAAAGGGCTATAAAATGTGCAAGTGCTTTGACCCAGCAATACCACTTATAGGGCTGTATCCCAAAGAGATCACACAAGTTGGAAAAAGGACCTCTATGTACAAAAATATTTATAGCAGCAATTTTTTGTCATAGTAAAGTATTGGAAATCAAGGTGATGCCCATCAGTTGAGGAACGGCTAAAGAAGTTGTGGTATATGAATGTAATGGAAAACTAATGTGCTACAATAAATAAGGAGCAAGCAGAATTCATAATAACCTGAAAAGACTTATGTGATCTAATGCTGTGTCAGGTGAGCAGCACCAGGAGATCATTATGCACGATTACAGACACACAGTTTCTGTCATAACTATCTTTTGTAGACTTGGCTCTTCTTAGCAATGCATGGTTCTAAGACAGCTCCAAAAGACTCTATGTAAAAAGCTATGCACATCCAGAGAAACAATAATGGGGTTTGAATGCATATTGAAGCCGACTATTTGCTCTCTCTATCCTCTCTCTCTCTCTCTCTCTCTCTCTCTCTCTCTCTCTCTCTCTCTCTCTCTCTCCCTCTCTCTCTCTCTCTCTCTCTCTCTCTCTCTCTCTCTCTCTCTCTCTCTCCCTCTCTCTCTCTCCCTCTCTCTCTCTCTCTCTCTCTCTCTCTCTCTCTCTCTCTCTCTTGCATTACTTCTTTCTCATGGTTCATTGCATTGGTTATCATTCTTCTTTAGAACTTGACTATTGTGAAAATAAGTTCAATATGAAGATATATGTAAAATCTATATTGGGTTACATGGTATCTTAGAGGGGGGAGAAGAGAGGAGAGGGAGGGGGAGAAAATTTGGAATGCAAAACTTGTAAAAATGAGTGTTGTAATCTAAAAATTAAAAAAAAACATTGAAAAAGGAAAAAAAAAATATTAGTATTGTTTAATTTTCCCTCTTCTATTCATAGGACATTGGCTACCTGTTGCATAATCATTGCTGAATAAATCCTTGCTGATGAATCACTCTCTACATACTTTAAAAAATAAATTTGGGAATTTGGTATCATCATAACATTTAGGTAATCATGCTGCAGGGAAAGAATTGTTACTTGGCTTTCTGCTAGCGAAAAGTATCACCATAATCCAGTGATTGTTGATCCAAATTACAGGTGATACAATCTAAAGGGCATTGGTAGGCAATTTTATCCTATTTATCTTATTTCTGTCATAACATCTTGCACAAATGAGAGATACTTTTCAAAATTTTGTTTTATATTTTACATTAAAATGATGCAATTTCATAGGTATTATTTATCAATATATACACCAGTACTTATCACAATAATCCATTCATAAAAATTTCTATTGTAGATTACAATATATTAAAATACATTACCAACGTTATTGGAAAACAAGTGTATATGAGTCATGAAAAGTAAGCATTAACCCCATGTTTAATAAGGAATAAGAAATTTCTCATTTGTGGTGAGGAAGCATACCATATTGTTACAATGGCTATAAAACTAACACCTGAAAAATGAAAATTAAGTGTTTATTTCTTTATAGAATATCAAAAAATTGATTTGATGATGATTATGATTACTGTGATGATGATGCTGATGATTTACTGAATAAACTAGCTATTTTGTATTGGAGTAAATACAGCTGAAGAGTAGTCAGTACTTCTTAAACTGTAGTTTCAGCAATGAATTCTTGCAAATATTACATCCCTGGTGTTTGTTCTCACCTGCTTTGAGTTACTTCTATGATTCTCAGTATGATACTTATTATAGTCAACTTCATTGTGATATAGAAAAAGGGAACTCCTTCAGCTAGTCAGAAGATTAATCTGTGAGCAAGTATGCACAATTATTTTGTTTTGTTGCATATTCTGCTCTTTTCCTGGAATCACTTTGTTTTTTTCTTCTTTTCAATTCCCCATTGTGATGTATAGAAGATGTTGGAAAAAGTTGTCTAGTTCAATGGTAATTTTTTTTGGCTCTTTGACCTCAAAGAAAAGAGAAGTAATTCAGGTCTGTGAGTATATGCATAGATGTTGCTGTCTAAATTTAGCTTGTACTCAATTAATAAAACCACACATCAAAGACTTCCTAGCTATCTTCGTGGTGATACAAGTCTTTCTGGAGTTCTGCTTTCTTGGTTCTTTCAATCAAAAGACAATTCCTCAACACAATATTATCTATTATTATAGCTACACTGTAATAAATGGATGGGAAATTCACAGATGGAAGTGGGGCAAGGAGGGATTACTGTTGGCCCTGTTGCTTCAGTGAATTACAGAGAATATCCAGGGATGTGTAAGTTTCATCAAAACCAGTATGTAAATGAGCTTTCCCATAAAAAGGCAAGGTTTCCTAAGGCCCCCCAAATCCATATAATAAAATGGGAGTAATGATCTAACCAATTATGATTAATTACAATGCTCAACTCTAATATCAAAACAAGACTCTGATTATAAATTACAAGAAGACAAGGTTTCACTTTGGCTTCTTCCAATTGTCAGTACACTGCACTGAAAATAGCAAGTACGTAAAATTGTTTGTTGAATTGAATCCAATTGACCTATCACAATCAAAACTCATTTTGAATACTTTTTATTTATATTGATAATCAAATGGCTTCAGTTTTCTCATAAAAATTAAAACCATATGATATTTGATAAAGTATGAACTTATGATTTCAAACACAAAGAACAAATTTCACTTCATTTCAACAAGCATAGAAATAAGTTACACATATGTGCATGGTACTATAATAGGTGCTAAAGGAAATATAAATACCTTTCAGTACCATAAAGTAGTTGCAATTTCCTAGACTCTAAGAATACAAAGAAAAATACGAAAATGACCTTATATTCTATTGGAGGGAAACAACATGTACACCGATACATAATTGTATAAAGTAATTTCCAAGTTTTTAGGGGTTTGAGGAGGGCAGAAAATTTACAATGGGGAGAAATATGAGAGAAGACACTTAATCAGATCCCTAAATGTAACTGAGATATCTAAGAGATGGTGGAGAAATTGGGGAGGGCAAAAGGTTAGTTTGGCTAGAAGGTAGCTTATATGGGAAGAAATAATGTGAAATTAATCCAGAAACATAGACTGGATCCAGACTGCAAAGGAATTTAAATACTAAATAAAAGTTTGTAGTTTACTCTGAAGCCTAAAAATCTCTTTTTATGCTAAAGATGGACACTCACTAGAACTCACTGAGTGTAGATGACATGACCAATTTCTGCTTCAGAAATATCAGTGTCGCAGCTGCATGAAAGATAAACTGAAGAGAGTACAGACTGGAGGCCTGGAGGCAAATTGAAAACCTATGGTTGAGGAAGGCATGGTAGTGGACGAGTAGGAGGCAATAAGGGAATAAGCAAGGTCAATGGCTGTCAGTAGAGAGGAGAGAAAAGAAAAGAGATATGAAATGTTGACAGAATTAATGAAACTTGATAACTGCTTGTATATGTGGAAAATAAAAGAGGGAAAAATAATGAGAATTGTCAAGAATTGAATTGATGAGTCAGTAAGCATTTATCAAACATCTGCAATGAACCAGGCACTCTGGTAATTTCTTAGGGACAGTAAGAAAATTTAAAAAAAAAAGTGTTCCAACCATCAAGGAGTTCACAATCCAATAGGAAAGACAGCATGAAGAGAATTATGTACAAACCAGATATATACAGAGTAAAATAGAGATAATGTCAGAGGGAAAGTGCAAGCATTAAGCAGGGCCAAGAAAAAAAAGAAGGGTTTTCACTGAGACTTGAAGGAAGCAATGGGTTAGAAATATAGTGGTGCCCTAAATAAGGACAATGCCTGAAGTGAAATAATACACACGCACATACACGCACACACATGCACACACTCTCATGCACATACATGTATGTATGTGTATGTTAGCCATATGTATGTATACAAACAAAGCTAGTGATACAAACAAAGCTAGTGATGCTGCAGTGCTTGAGTAGATAATAATTTTAATGTAGATACATAAAACAAGCTTCTGACTTGAAAGGAATTGCCAACTTTTGAAATAGGCGATATTTGTCAGCAGTACCTAACATTCAATGTTTTATTAGAGAAAAACAAAAAACATTTATTGCTGTAACAATGATGTCACAACTACTTTCTGCTTTATATACCATAGCCATAATTGGATATGAAATCTCTGTTCATACCAGTCACAGTTGATGTGCGGGTCAATAGCCTATAGACATTAAGAATTAGTGGCAGCATATATGGATAATGGTCTCAGGCTAATTAAGATTTTGAGCACTTGAATTTCTCTACTCCCATATTCCATAAATGACTTTGCTAAGTTGATCTGCAATTGGATTAGTTGGAACAAGTCCAGTTCCACTCCAGTGATCACAGTCCTATGAGAGTTTTTCATGAAAGATGAAAAACAGATATACCATCCAGGCATTGTTGGAGAGTATGTAACTACTTGTTCAATTTCAATACTATACGATATACTACAGGTAAAATGTTTTGAAGTTACCTTGCAAAATGGATATGCAGGAAAGAAGGAGGCCAGAGTGACATGAGATTTAAGCATGATAAAATTTAGAAAAAAACTGGAAGCAGTGTCAGTATCATATTAGCTTCCAGATTGTATAAAAAATATGTTTATACCATATATAAAAAGAGGAAAATACATATGAGGAAACAGGGGCTGTCAGTTTGACAATTTGCATAAGAAGTCACATGTAAAAACTGGACAATATACAGAAAACTAAAAGATGGGTCAAATGTTAAAAATGAAAATCTCAATCACGTATTTAAATATTGATAGATAAGAAGTATGTCTAGAAGAGATCTCAGAAGTGAGGTGGAATTTTAAAATTTAATGTCTCAAAAATGTCCTATTCCTAGTCAGTATCGTTCAACTAATAGAGTCAACAATCTTCCTTTCAGTTTCATGAGAGAACAAGAAAACTTATTTTTTTATTAATTAATTTTTTTGCTTTCAACTTTCACTTCCACAAGATTTGATTTCAAAAATTACCACCCCCCCCATCTCTACCCTTTTCCCACCACAAGACAGCATGCATTCTGATTTCCCATTCCCCCAATCTGCCCTCTCTTCCATCGCCATGCCCCCACCTTCTCTTATCCCCTTCCCTTCTATTTTCCTATAAGGCAAGATAGATTTCAATAGTTCATTGCTGGTATATCTTATTTTCCAGTTGCATGTAAAAACAATTTTAATATTCTTTTTTTAAAACTTTGAGTTCCACATTCTCTCCCTTCCTCCTCTCCACCCTCCTTCATAGAGAAGGCAAGCAATATGATGCAGGTTATACACATGTAGTCATGCAAAACACTTCCATAATAGTCATGTTGTGAAAGACTAACTAAATTTACCACCATCCTATCCTGCCCACATTTGTTCTATTTTATCCTTTGACCCTGTCCCATGTCAAGTGTTTGCTTCTGATTACCATCCACCTATTTACCCTCTTTGGTGTCATTATCCCTCTCTTATCCCTTTTCCCTCTACTTTCCTCTAGGGTAAGATAGATTACCATACCAAATTGAGTGTGTATGGTATTCCATCCTTTAGCCAAATCTGATGGGAATAAGGATTAACTCATAACCTCTCACCTCCTCCCTGTTCCCCTCTATATGAAAGCTCTATCTTGCCTCTTTTACATGAGATAATTTCTTCCTTGTTACCTCTTTCTTTCTCCTTGCCCAGGACATTCATCTCTCACCTCTTAATTTCCTAATTTTATTTTTTTGATATCACCCCTTCATATTAAACTCAGCCTGTGCCCTCTGTGTGTATGTATGCATGTACAATATACATATATGTACATATACTTCCACACGCATACACATATGTATGCAGGCACATATACTCACATGTATACACACATATATACACACATGCACTTACACATGTATATGAGTATTGATATGTATATACATATATGTATATATACATATACATATATGCACATACACACATATAGGTCTCATGAGTTACAAATATCATCTTAACTTCTAAGAATGTAAACAGTTTGACTTTACGGATCCCTTATGATTTCAATTTCCTGCTTACTTTTTCATGCTTCTCTTGAATTTGAAAGTCGAAATTTCTACTCAGTTCCAGTCTTTTCAACATGAATGTTTTAAAGTCCTCTATTTCACTGACTATACATTTTTTTCTCTTAAAGGTTTGTACTCAGATTTGCTGGGTAGTTGATTCTTTCTTTTAATCCTAGCTTCTTTCACCTCTGGAATATCACGTTTCAGACCCTATGATCCCTTAATATAGAAGTTGCTAAATCTCCTGTTATCCTGATTTTTTTTCCACAATACTTGAATTGTTTCTTTCTGGCTACCTGCAGTATTTTCTCCTTGACCTCTGAAGTCTGGAATTTGGCAATGATATTCCTAGGAGTTTTCCTTTTAGGATCTCTTTCTGTATGTGATGGGTGGACACATTCAGTTATTTTTTAACCACTGGTTCTAGGACATCAGGGCACATTTCCTTGATAATTTCTTGAAAGATGATTTCTAGGCCTTTTTTTGATCACAGCTTTTATATAGTCCATTAATGTTTAATTATCTCTCCTGGATCTATATTCCAGGGCAGTTGTTTTTCCAATTAGATATTTCACATTGTCTTCTATTTCTTCTTTCTCATATTGTTTTATAATTTCTTGATTTCTTCTAAAGTCATTAGCTTCCATTTGCTACATTAAATTTTTAAGGAATTATTTTCTTCAGTGAGATCCTTTTCCATTTAACCAATTCTGCTTTTTAAAGCATTCTTCTTCTCCTTGGCTTTTCAGACAGCTTCTACTATTTGGTGTTATATATTTTTAAGGTGTTATTTATGTTTTATTCAGGGGAGAAGGCAGGGCAATTGGGGTTAAGTGACTAGCCCAAGGTCACACAGCTAGTAAATGTGTTAAGTGTCTGATTCTGGATTTCAACTCAAGTCCTCTTGACTCAAGGGCTGGTGCTCTACTCAATGCATCACCTATCTGCCCCAGAGGTGTCATTTTCTTAAGCATTTTTTGGGTCTTCTTTAGCAAGCTGTTTTTCATGACTTTCTCGCATCACCCTCATCTCTCTACCCAATTTTTCCTCCACTTCTTTTACTTTCAAAATCATTTTGAGTTCATCCATGGAGGCTTAGTATGTAGGAGCCTTGACTTTGTTGCCTTCCTCTGGTTGTATGTTTTGATCTTTCTTGTCACCAAAGCAACATTTTATAGGCTGATTTTCCCCTCCATTTTCTCATTTCCCCAGCCAATTACTTGATTTTTCAACTCCTTGTTAAGGTAGGACTCTGTTTCCAGAGTTGACAGTGCTGTTTTCAAAGAAATTTCTAGGGACTGCAAATTTTCAGTTCTTCCAAGTTTGTATGATCAAAGCAGAGGTTTTTACTCCTTTTCTGGTCTGTTCTCTGGTCTCTGAGTATCCACAAGCACTCTTTTCTGCCTTGGACCTGGGAGGAGGATTCTCTCTCCACTGTAAACACGAGTTCTGACAGACAAGTGCTCCTCCTCACAGCAAGACTGCCACCAAAGACTCCGACCCAGATCCCAACAAGGGTAAAGCAAGAAAATACTGCCTCAACATCTGCAAAAAGATCCTTCCCATCCCCTTCTGCTCAGCAGCTCAATCCCTCCATTGTCTGTGAGCTGAGAGCTCAAAGAGCAGCCACTGTCACTGTTGTGGCTGCCACCACCCTTAGGCTAGGGCTGGTGCTGGGGTCAGACCATGTTTGTTTTTGTTTTTGTTTTTGTTTTTTCCTGGGTTCTGGTCTGTGCTGGCACAGCTCTCACTGGACTGAGCTCCTCTCTCAGACTTGTGCAACAGACCTTTCTTGTTGACGTTCCATGCTGACTTGGGTTAGAAATTTATTTCACTCTCTCATTTTATGGCTTTTGCTGCTTTAGGAATTGTTTATATTCATTTTTAATGGTATTTGTAGGGGATTGGGGGTTAACTCAAGAAAGTCCCTGATTTCACTCCACCATCTTCTCTTTGAGCCCTAGTTTTTAAATGACATGTCCTTCTCAGATTTTGAAGTAAACATTTCTTGAGAATCAGAAGGGCTTCTACCTAAATTTATTTACTTAGTGCCATGCAAGTCAAACTACCAAAAATTATTTTATACAACTGGAAAAAATAAAAACCAAATTAATCTGGAAGACCAAAAGGTTCAGAATATAAAGAGAATTAATGAAAATAAATGCAAGGGAAGGTGACCTAGCCAGACTCGTCCTTAAATTCCTTTATAAAGCAGAAGTCATCAAAACTACTTGTTACTGGCTAGGAAATAGAGTGGTGGATCAGTGAAATAGGTTAAGTACACAAGACACAGTACTCAGGTACTATAGTAATCTACTGTTTCATGTCCTCAAAGATTCCAGCTTCTGGGATAAGAACTAATTATCTGACAAAAACTGCTGAGAAAACTAGAAAATAGTATGGCTGAAACTAGGCATAGACCAACAACTTACACCTTATACCAAAAATAAAGTCAAAATGGGCATAAAATTTAGATATGAAGGCATATATTATAAGAAAACTGGGGGAAAAAGGAATAGGTTACCTTTAAGATTTATGGAGAATGGAAGAATTTATGACCAAACAAGAGACAGAGGAAATTATGAAATGACAAATGGATAATTTTCATTGCAGTAAATTAAAACATTTTTCCACAAAGAAAGTCAATGGAACCAAGATTAGGAGAGAAGCAGAAAACTGGGAAAGAATTTTTCCAACTAGTGTCTATGATAAAGGACTCATTTCTAAAATATATGGGGAAGTGAGTCAAATTTATAAGAATACAAGTCATTATTCAATTGATAAATGGTCAAGGGATATGAACAGGAAGTTTTCAGATAAAGAAATTAAATCTACCTATTGTGAAATAAAAAATGCCATAAATTGATTGGAGAAATAAAAATTAAAATAACTCTCAGGTACCCCATCACATGTATCAGATTGGCTAACATGATAAAATAAGCAAATTATAAATGCTGGGGAAGATGTGGGAAAACTTGGACACTAATGCATTGTTGGTATAGTTATGAACTGATCTAACAATTCTAGAGAGCATTTTGGCACTCTACCCAAAAGGCTATAAAAAATTTGTATACCCTTTGACCCAGCAATACCACTTCTAGGTCTGTGACCCTGAGAGATCATACAAATGTGAAAAGGAACCACATGTACAAAAATATTTATTTCAGCACTGTTTGTGGTGGCAAAGATTTGGAAATTTAAGGTTTGCCCATCAGTTAGGGAAATGGCTGACCAAGTTTTAGTTTATGAATGTAATGGAATACTATTGTGCTATAAGAAATGATGAGCAAGCAGAATTCAGAAAAATTTGCAAGGACTTGCATTAATTGATGCTGAGTGAAGTGAGCAGAATCAGGAGAACACTGTACACAGTAACAGCCACAATGTGTGAATGACAAACTTTGAAAGACTCATCTCTTCTTAGTAATGCAAGGATCCAAGACAACTCCAACAGACTCATGATGGAAAATGCTGTCCACACCCAGAAAAAGAACTGTGGGGTATGAATCATAGTATTTGCTCTCTCTCTCTCTCTTCCTTTTTTTGTTTCATCTTTCTCATGGTTTCTCCCACTGGTTCTAACTCTTTTTTACAAGATGACTAATGTGAAAATACAGTCAGTAGGAATGTATATTTAAAGCCTATATCAAATTGCATGCCATCTTGGGGTGGAGAGAGGTGAGAGATCAGGAGAAAAATTTGGACCTCAGAATCTTGGGAAAGTGTGTGTTGAAAACTACAAAGGAATAAATAAATCAATTAAAAAGTAAAAACAAGGATAGTTGTTTTGATGAGGTGTTTTTGGATGCATTTCTAAACAGCTGTTAAATTGAATAGCAAAGAATTTTGTTTCTTTCACAAAAAAACGAACCACAAATGGCTTAGCTCACATCAGCCTTGCTAATCTCTGACTTTCAATTTTTATAAATATGGTCTTAGGTGACAAAAATAATTATATAAAAGATGGAATTGTAGCAGAATCACCACTATACATAACTGCCTTTAAAAAATGTATTTATTTTTAGTTTATAACATTCTGTTCCACAAGTTTTTGAGTTCCAAATTTTCTCCTCTTCCCTCTGCTCCCTCCTCACCCATCCCCAAGAGGGCATGGATTCTGATATAGACTTTACACATACATTTCCATTAAGTGTATTTTCACATTACTCATGCTGCAGAGAAGAATCATAAGCAATGGAATGAATGAACGGGAAAGAAGAAGCAGAACAAAAGAGAGAGAAAATAGTACGTTTAGATCTGCATTCAGACTCTGTAATTCTCAGGATGTGGATAGCATTTTCCATCATGAGTCTGCTGGAGTTGTCTTAGAATCCTGAACTGCTAAGAAGAGCCAAATCTGTCAGTGTTAGGCATTGCACAATGTGGCTGTAACTCTGTATGTTTTTCGGGTTCTGCTCCCATCACTCAGCATCAGTTCACTTAAATCAATCTAGTTTTTTTAATATAATTTTTTTTCAGTTTTCAACATTCATGTCCACAAGATTTTGAAGTCAAAAAATTTCCCCCATCTCTCCCCTCCCTGCACGCTGTGACACTGTGGATTTTGATTACCCCTTCCTCCAATTGGCCCTCCCTTCTATTACCCTATTCACTCTTTTCTCCTCCCCTTTCCTCCTATTTTCCTGTAGGGTTAGATAGGTTTCTATGCCCCTTTACCTGTAAATCTTCTTTCCCAGTTGCATGTAAAAACAATTTTTTTAAATTCATTTTTAAAGTCTTGAGCTTCATATTCTCTTGTTTCCTCCCTCCTAACCCACCCTCATTGAGAAGGCAAGCAATTACATGTAGGTTATACATGTGTAGTTATGTAAAACAATTTCATTTAACACTTATGTTGTGGGGAGGAGGGCAAAGTCAAGATAGTGGCTGGAAAGCAGGGACTTGCATAGGCTCCCCACCATGTCACTCCAAAATCCTATAAAAATTGGCTCTGAACAAATTCTGGAACTGCAGAACTCACAAAATAGCAGAGGGAAGCAGGGATCCAGCCCAGGACAGCCTGGATGGTTGCTGGGTATCACGCAGGGAGCTGGGAGTGCAGGGGAGAAGAGGGGAGTGGAGGTGACAGGAGGACCAACCAGACCAGGAGCCAAGCGGAAGAGGCCCTAATGCCCTGAATCAGTGAGCTGTGGCAGTTACCAGACTTCTCAACCCACAAACACCAAAGAAAACAGAGAAGGTCAGTGGGAAAAGCTTCAGGGAGTGAACAGAGCTCACAGTTTGGCCACCACCCCAGAGGCAGCAGAAGTGGAGCAGCTACACAACTACAGCTGCAGTTGCTTCTGGCCCCAGGACCACCTGGTGGGAGGAATTAAGTGGAGGATCAGAGAAGGAGTGCAGAGCCTGCTTAAGATCTGAGTCAGATCCAGGTGGTCAGCTCTTGGGGAAAGAGGAGTGCTGGTGTAGTAGAGCTGGCTGTATAGAAATAGCTCTGAAAACAACAGCACATCCCCTCAAGCTTGGAACAAAGTACTCTTTACTTTGCAAGCAGTCATACCCCCACGAAAAACTCAAGGATCAAGTAAGTTGGCTGGGAAAATGGCAAGGCAGTGAAAATGCACTCAGATTCAGAATAATACTTTGGAATCTTTCTTTGGTGACAAAAAAGACCAAAACACACAGCCAGAAAAAGTCAACAAAGTCAGAGAGCCTACATCAAAAGCCTCCAAGAAAAACGTGAACTGGTCCCAGGAAATGGAACATCTCAAAAAGGATTTGGAAAAGCAAATTAGAGAAGTAGAGGAAAAATTTGGAAGAGAAATGAGAATGATGTGAGAAAACCATGAAAAACAAGTCCATGACTTGCTAAAGGAGACCCAAAAAAATACAGAAAATAATACAGAAGAAAACAACACCTTAAAAAATAGACTAAGTAAAATGGCAAAACAGCTCCAAAAAGCCAATGAGGAGAAGAATGCCTTGAAAGGCAGAATTACCTAAATGGAAAAGGAGGTCCAAAAAACCACTGAAGAAAATACTACCTTAAAAATTAGATTGGAGCAAGTGGAAGCTAGTGATTTTTTGAGAAATCAAGATATTATAAAACAGAACCAAAGGAATGAAAACATGGAAGACAATGTGAAATATCTCATTGGAAAAACCACTGACCTGGAATATAGATCCAGGAGAGATAATTTAAACATTATTGGACTACCTGAAAGCCATGATCAAAAAAAATAGCCTAGATATCATCTTTCCAGAAATTATCAAGAGAACTGCCCTGATATTCTAGAGTCAGAGGGTAAAATAGAAATTGAAAGAATCCACAGATCGCCTCCCCAAATAAACCACCCCCCCCAAAAAAAAAAAACTCCTAGGAATATTGTTGCCAAATTCCAGAGCTCCCAGATCAAGGAGAAAATACTGCAAGCAGTCAGAAAGAAACAATTTGAGTATTGTGGAAACATAATCAGAATAATACAAGATCTAGCAGCTTCTACATTAAGGGATCAAAGGGCTTAGAATACAATATTCTGGAGGTCAATGGAGCTAGGGTTAAAACCAAGAATCACCTACCCAGCAAAACTGAGTATCATGCTCCAAGGCAGAATATGGATTTTCAATAAAATAGAGGACTTTCAAGCTTTCTCAGTGAAAAGACCAGACCTGAATAGAAAATTTGGCTTTCAAACACAAGAATCAAGAGAAGTATGAAATGGTAAACAAGAAAAAGAAATCACAACGGACTTACTAAAGTTGAACTGTTTTGTTTACATTCCTACATGGAAAGATGATGTGTATGATTCATGAGACCTCAGCATTAGGGTAGCTGAAGGGAATATATATATATATATATATATATATATATATATATATATATATATATATATATATATATATATATATGTATAAACAGACGGCACAGGATGAGTTGAATATGAAAGGATGATATCTAAAAAATAAAATCAAATTAAGTTTTGAGAAAGAAATATACTGACAGAGGGAGAAAAGGAGAGATAGAATGGGGTAAATTATCTCACGTAAAAGTGGCAAGAAAAAGCAGTTCCATAGGAAGGGAAGAGGGGGCAGGTGAGGGGGAATGAGCGAATCTTGCTCTCATCGGATTCGACCTGAGGAGGGAATACCATACACACTCAATTGGGTATCTTACTCCACAGGAAAGAAGGAGGAAGAAGATAAAAAGGGGGGATGATAGAAGAGAGGGCAGATAGGAGGAGGAGGTAATCAAAAATGAATACTTCTGAAAAGGGACAGGGTCAAGGAAGAAAACTGAATAAAGGGGGATAGGTTAGGAAGGAGTAAAATATAATTAGTCCTTCACAACAAGAGTATTGTGGAAAAGTTTTACATAATTATGCACATGTGGCCTATGTTGAATTTCTTGCCTTCTTAGTGAGGGTGGGTCCGGAGGGAAAATGGGAGAGAATGTGGAACTCAAAATTTTAAAAACAGATGTTCAAAAGCATGCAACTAGGAAATAAGACACACAGGCAATGGGACATTGAAATTTAGCTTGTCCTACAAAAAAGTAAGGGAAAAGGGGATGGTGGAGGAGTGGGGTGACACAAGGGAGGGCTGACTGGGCAATGGGGCAACCAGAATATATGCCATCTTGGAGTGGGGGGGGAGGGTAGAAATGGGGAGAAAATTTGTAATTCAAATTCTTGTGAAAATCAATGCTGAAAAGTAAATATATTAAATAAGTTAAATTTTAAAAAATGGTTATGTTGTAAAAGACTGACTAGATTTCCCTTTAACTTGTCCTTCCCTCAATGTATTCTATTCTCTCCTTTCACCTGTCCCTCCACAAAAGTGTTTGTTTATGATTGCCCCCTTCCACAATCTGCCATCTCTTTTATTATATCCCCTTTCTTATCCCCTTCCAGCCTGCTTTCCTGTAGGGTAAAATAGATTTCCATACCCAATTGAGTCTGTATGTCATTGCCTCCTTAAGCCAAATCCAAAGACAGTAAGGCTCATTTATTCCTTTTCACCTCCCTCCTTTTCCCCTCCATTGTAAAAGCTCTTTCTTGCTTCTTTTATGTGAGAAGGTTTACTATATTTTACCTCTCCATTTATCTTTCTCCCAGAACATTCCTCTCAACTCTTAATTTTATCTTGTTGAGTTAGGCCAATCTATAAATGAAAGATCTTTCCTGCCCATTGAATAGGCCTCAGGTGGGGCCAATGAATGTAGGCCTGATTCACTAACTAGGTGTGAGGCCCCAGGCCCTATACCTTTTGGAATTGTAGGCTCTGAGTCCTCAAGGTCCTGAACAGGATATAAGAGGTCTGAGGTTGGCATTTTGCCTTTAGAAGCATACTGATTGAAAGAGTGTTGGTGACAAGACTCTGGGTAAGCCATTGAAGCAACTACCCCCTCTCCCAGCTTTGAAAACCCAGATGTTGGTCCTTCTCTGTTAGCTTTGTATTGTGATATGGTTAGACAGAGATGTTCATCTGTTTATATTGTCTCTGTAATTTCTGCTTCTATTTGCTCTAAGGTTCAGGGTGCTGGTTTTTCTCCCTGAACTAAGTGAATGGTGTATATATGTTTAACTTAAGCAAGATTTTTAACCCCTCAAAGTAGCTTTCCATAGAAAAGCAGATCAAGGAACCTGTGCGAGCAGCCTACCTGCAACCCAGATGAGGGGTTCAGTTCTCCCACTGTCTGTAGGTCCATGGCTCCAGAAGCACCTAGCTGGGGCCGTGATAACCACTGCCCTGAAGCTGGAGCTAAGATAGAGACTGGGGTAGGGACTTGTGCTGAGGCAGGACCATGCTCCCCTGTCACATAGGTGAGAGAGCTTTCCCACTGACCTTCGAGGCTGTCTTTGGCATTAAGGGTATGAGAAATCTGGAAACTGCCATAGCGGCCAGTGATTTAGTTCCCTGAGGCCTCCTCCTGTCCTGTCAGCATGAACCCTCTCTGGGTTTTGCTCAGCTCTGAGTAGGGTGTGATAGACTCCTCCTGTAGGCCTTCCAAATTGTCTTGGCCTGGAAATCTACTTCACTCTGTCATTGTGTGCCTTTTGCTGCTCTAGAATTTGTTTAGAGTCAGTTTTAGAGGTATTTTGTGGGGTTTGGGGGGAGAACTCAAAGAAGTCACTGCTTCTACCCAGTCATCTTGGCTCTGCCCCTGTCATACCTACCTTTTGAAGTTCTTTTCTTATACTGTTCCAATTGGAGCCATAGAGAGCTAGTAGCACATTAGAAATGACCAGAACCATGCCACTCTTGTGTTAGATGGAGATTGAGTATACATTTTCCATGTGTTTCTCTAATATGGCCAGAATACGGTAATGTAAGATATCTCTGTAACATACATGGATGATATCTGATAATAAAACATGAAGCTAAAACTGTGTTTCTTATCATTTAAAAATATTAAATTCAGAATTGATTATTTATTTGGTGGTCCCAGATAGGAGGATCTTCTTTATTCACACCAGAAAAAAGTTATATATTGGTGGGCTTTACTTTTAAAACCTGCATTAGTTCATTTTTGATGGTGAATCTCTTGTAGAAAAAATAGAAGCATTTCTAAGAAAGAACCAATGCAGCATATATTTGCATGGTCTTATTCAATATCAGTAGGTAGAGTTTGAATTATTTTGATGTATTGCATCTTTATACAAGTAATGTTTTACTATATGTATAAAATAGATGATATTTATCTAGCTACTTGTGAATATTATATATTTTACCTCATTTAATACTTTTAACAACCATTAGACTATTATATTTTCATTGTCTAAATTTTATAAATGAGAAAACTCAGCCTGAGAGGTTGTGATTTGCTCATTTTGACACAGTAAGTGTCTGAGATGGTATGGAAATTCAGGTCTTCCTGATGAAAAATCCAGCTTTCTCTACTATGCCATCTACCTATTCATAGATGCAAAAAGTTAGAGAAAATGAGTGCTTCTTAAAAATATTGCCTAGTAGAATATATAAAAATGATTTTTAACTGTTTGTGAAAACAGTTTAGGTATATAGTATAGGGCTAGAGGGGAGAGAACCTTCTCTCTTCTGGGTTCCAAAGAAGTAACATCAATATAAACTCTAAAAATGGAAAGAAAACTATGACAATCATTACTTTTGTACATTCTATTGCTGACCACCAATCTCTCCTTCTCCACTAGTTCCTTCTCCATCAAATTAGATAGTGTTGTCTTTTCTTAAAGTAGTAGGGTCATCCTACAGCCCTCTAACAACAATCCTGCCTGCTGGTACTGTCGGGGACTTTCTGCAAAGGCTCTTCATTGCTTTAGTGGTGAGAAGCACTCCAAAACAAAAGACAACAAAAAGTTTCACTTTAATTACCATTACAAGCCCTCTCAAGTTTTCATCCTATGGCTTTACCTTTCTTGTAATATCCAGTTTTAAGGAAAAAAATAATTTATAGTGACTGCTTCCACTTTCTCTACCACCATTCAGCCTCTTACAATTTGTCTTCAATTGTTCTTCTGCCCCAGCACTTGTTTCCACTAAAGGGATAATGAACTTCCATACTGACAAATACAATGATCTGTTTTATACTAGAAATAGTAAATAGGTGGTATTTATATTGCACTTTGATTATCTTTTTAAAAGCACTTTACAAATATTATCATATTTTATCTTTAGAACAACCCTGGGAGGTAGGTGCTAAGGGGATAATTCCTCATCTTCCAAAGGAGCAAACTGAGATAGAGATTAAGTGACTTGCCCAGTGTCATGGAACTAGTAAGTGTCTGAAGATAAATTTGAACAGATATCTTCTTGACTACAGGTCCAGAATTCCATCTACCATACTATATGGACATTCTTTTATTACATATTTTGTCAGATATTCCTGTTATTCTTTTATAGATCCTGACCAAGTTACATTTTCCTATTTTGAAAAGTTGGTGAAATGATATGAATTCATTCAATTTGGGCGATATCTTTTCATGTTGATGTAATCTGTACTACCAAATCACTCAGTGTATAACTTCATGACAGCATTTGTCTAATAAAAAAGTATTAACATAGATAAATTTTCAAAGCCAGGTCTTCCTTTATTCAGTTCTGCTCAGTTTCTTTAGAAAAGAGCTGTTCCAAACAAATTTTACATCACAAGATTGAATGTTGCCCTTAGTCACCAAATGAGTATAATTTGTAGATCTTTTTAGATCTAGTGTGACCCAAGAAATAGAGAACCAACTTTGAAGCCGGAAAGAATATGGTCTAATTCCTGCCTCTGAAATCTATAGTATGTATGATTATGTCTTTCCTCTCTTTTTTATCAAGTTGTTCCAAAGCAATTTTCCAATTCTACTTTTGTTTCACAACTGAATTTATACCAAGAAACTGAAGGACATACTTCATCTTACTTGTGTCTCAAATACTAATCTTCTGAGTCACTTGTTAAAAATGTCATTTCTCTAGCCATTCTAGGCCTAATGACCAAGCATTTACATATTAAAAATACTATAATATTAAAACTTATTGATATAATAAGATAAATGAAGAAACTATTAGAAATTGTCATTTTCAATTCCTTTGCAGATGAGAATAAACTTCTGGAATTCCTTCAATGACTCCATTACATTATCTTTGTTCATTTCCCTGAAGTCAAAAAATATTTAGAGTGATACCTTGATTCTAACTTCACTTTTTTTTAGATGAACTGCCCCTTTCATATTTAATGCATTCTTCTCCTTTATCACATTAAATCACTTTTGTTTCCTCATTGCAATCTTGGTCTTATGCCTCATTTCTTTTTTAAAATTTCTTTTTATTATTTTTTCATTTACATGTAATTTTTTTAACATTTCAAAAAATGAGTTTTAAATTCCTTACCTTCCTTCTTCACCTACCGCCTAATTAGGAAGAAAAGCAATTTGATGTAAGTTATACATTTATCCTCATGTAAAGCATTTCCTTATTACTCATATTGTGAAAGAAAAAAAAATACAGACCAAAAAAGAAAACAAAAGTTTTAAAAGTATGCCTTGATCCGAATTCAGACCTCTTCAGTTTTTTCTCTGGAGGTGGATAGTGGAGGTGGCTGCAATTCTGGTGGCAGCAGCAATAGCAGGAGCAGCAGGCAGCTGCTTTCAGAACTCTAGGTCCACCGACTGTAGGGGGAAAGAAATGGCTGATCAAAGCAGGAGTACAGGAATCTCTTTGATGACACTGAGGCAGTGTTCTCTTGCATTGCCCTGCTTGGATGTGGGTCACAGTTTTGGTTGGCAGTCCTTGGGGGAGGAGAAGCACTGGGGTGGCAGAGCTTGTGGTGGCTGTGGAGAGGGAGTCCTCTTGGTAGTTACACAGGCATTTATAATTCTCCTCTTTTTTCGTGTTAATCAGTCTGACAGGTGAGATGTGATACCTCAGAGTTGTTTTGATTTGCATTTCTCTAAAGAATAGTGATTTAAAATATTTTTTTATGTGACTAAAGATACCTTTAATTTCTTCCTCTTAAAACTGCCTGTTAATATCCTTTGACCATTTATCAATGGGGGAATGACTTGCATTCCTATAAATTTGACTCAGTTCTCTGTATATTTTAGTAACAAGGCCTTTATTAGAGACACTGGTTGTAAAAATTCTTTCCCAGTTTTCTACTTTTCTACTAATCATGGTTGCATTGGTTTCATTTGTACAAAACCTTTTGAATTTAATGTAACCAAAATTATCCATTTTGCTTTTCATCATACTGTCCATCATTTATTTCATCATAAATCTTCCCTTCTCCACAAGTCTGAGAGGTAAATTATTCCTTGCTCTCCCAGATGATTCATACTATCAGCCTTTATGTCTAAATGGTGAAACTGTTTTAACTTTATTTTTGTATATGTTGTAAGATACTGGTCGATGCGCAGTTTCTCCCATTCTATTTTCCATTTTTTTCCAGCAGTTTTTGTCAAATAGTGAGTTCCTATCCCAGAAGTTGGAGTCTTTAAGTTTAACAAACAGTAGATTACATTAATCATTGACTAATGTGTCTTGTCTACCTAGCCTATTCCACTGGTCCACCACTCAATTTCTTCACCAATACCAAGAAGTTTTGAGGATTGCTGCTATAAATATAGTTTAAGATCTGATTTGCCTATGCCTTTTCCTTTATCCCATTGATATTCTGGATGATATACCCTTCCAGATGAATTTTGTAATCATTTTTTCCAGCTCTAGAAAACAATTTTTGGTAGCTTAATTTATATGGCACTAAATAAGTAAATTAATTTAGGTAAAATTATCATTTTGATTATATTAGCTCAGCCAAACCATGAGCAACTAGCATATCTCCATTTATTTAGCTCTCACTGCATTTGTGTGAAAAGTGTTTTGAAATTGTATTCATATAGTTCCTTGGTTTGGTTTTTCATGTAGACTCTAAAATATAATGTCTACAGCAACTTTATTTTTTTAAATCATTATTTATTTAATATTTTTTGTTTTCACCATTAATTTTCACAAGAGTTTGAATCACAAATTTTCTCCCCTTTTCTACCTTCCTGCCAACTCCAAGATGGCATATATTCTGATTGCCTTCTTCTCCAGTCAGCTCTCCCTTCTGTCACCCTACTCCCCACCATCCCCCTTTCCCTTAATTTCCTATAGAGCAAGATACATGTTTATACCCCATTGCCTGTATATCTTATTTCCTAGTTGCATGCAAAATTTTTTTTGAACATCTGTTTTGAAAATTTTGAGTTAAAAATTCTCTCCCCTCTTCCCACCCCACCCAGCCAGTTAAGCTGCAGTAGCAGAATCTTCTTCCACACCTCTGAGTTCATAAACAGTAAAGATGTTGAATAATTATTAAGAAGGAGAATAAAGGGCCACATTGCTGGCACTGGATAAAGCACTCTGTTGCTTTGTCTGTATTCAGATGTAGGTGGTATTCCTTGATAGCAATCCCAGGGTGAGGAGTAGTAGGGACTCTCATCACAGTCATTGACAGAAAACCATCCTTATGGTCACTCACAGAAAAGAGCATAGGCCAGGAGAGTAGTAAATGCATTCCACCACCTTGGAGAACTGTAAAATTACAGGTCCCTACATGTATCTCTTAAAACAGCTACAGAAAGCCCCTGAAATTTGGGATGGTGTACCTTCTACCCTGAAAGTATTACCCCAATTTAACAAAGGAATAGACTGGAAAAATGAGCATGCAACAGTAACTAATTGTGACCATAGAAAGTTACTATGGTGACAAGGGAGACCAAAAGGCAAACTCAGAAAAAGATAGCAAAGTTGAATCTCCTATACCTGAAGCCTCCAAGAAAAAATATGAATTTGTCTCAGTCCATGGAAAAGCTCAAAAGACATTTGGAAAATCAAGTAAGAGGCAAAATTGGGAAGAGAAATGAGAGTGATGCAAGAACATTATGAAAACTGGAAAAGATAAATCATAAGGGATTTAAGTAACATTACACTGTTTACACAAATAGATGGGAAAATTATACTTGTAACTTAACTTCTCTTGATTGGGACTGTTAGGAGTGTATATAGACAACATACAGTTATGAAAGGATAATATCTAAAAAAGTAAAATGTGGTGATGAAAAATGAATGTGCTGAGAGAAAGAGAAAGGGAGAGGTAGAGGGATATAAATTATTTCACATAAAAGAGGCAAGAGAAAGCTTTTATGGTGGAGGTGAATATGGGGGCTGCAGAAGGGGAGTGAGTGAACCTTGTATTTCTCAGAATGGGCTCAAAGAGAATAACATACACACTCAATCAGGTATGGAAATCTATTTTAGTCTACAGGAAAGTAGGAGGGGGAGGGGATAAAAGAAGGGTTGGGTAGGATAGATGGGAGGAAAGATTGGGAGAGGCAACAGTCAGCAGCAAAACGCTGTTGAGGAGGGACAGGGTGAAAGGAGGTAGCGACTAGAATGAAAAGGAATGGGTAATAGGATGTAGGGAAATACATGCAGGAATTGTTAACTATAAAAAATTGAAACAAGTTTCTCTGATAAAGGTCTCATTTCTTAAATATATAGAGAACTGAATCAAATGTATAAAAATGAGTCATTCCCCAATTGATGAATGACAAAGGGATATGAACAGTATTCACATAAAGTAATCAAAGCTATTTGTAGCTGTATGAAAAGATGTTCTCAATCACTATTGATTGGAGGAATACAAATTGAAATATATCTCATGTACTACCTCATACCTATTATATTGGCTAATAGGAGAGCAAAGGTAAATGACAAATGTTGGAGGGTTTGTGGGAAAAAAATGACACATTAATGCACTGTTGGTAGATTTGTGAACTGATTCAACCACTCTTTAGAGCAATTTGGAGCTATGTCCATAGGGCTATGGAACCAGGCCTTTATCCTTTGCCCTAGTAGTGCCAGAACCAGGTCTTTATGGAAAAAGATAAAAAAAAACAAATAAAAATGAGGGAGAGGAAGGAGAGGACCTATGTGTATGGAAATATTTGCACTAGTACTTTTCTAATAGCAGGGAATTAGAAATTGGGGTGATGGCCATCAAGTGGGGAATGGGTGAACAAATTGTGCCAAGTGATTGTAATGGAATATTATTATACTATTAGAAATGATAAGCACGATGCTCTTGGAAAGGAAAAAAAACCTGGAAACACTTTCATGAGGTAATGCAAAGTGCAATGTGCTTAATACAAAGTAACAGAAATATTTCTAGATGATCGGCTATGAATGCCTTAGCTATTCTCAGCAATACAATGATCCAAGACAACTCTGAAGGACTTATGATGAAAAATGCTATCCAACCCTAGAGGAAGAAAAAAGCTGATGGTATCTGAATATGGATTGCAGTGAATGCATTAACTTATTTATTTTTTACCTTATTTTTCTTGAGGTTTTTTTGGTGGGACATTGCATTTTCTTTCACAACATGAATAAAATGGAAATATGATTTGCACGAATATGCATGTGTATTCTATACTGAATTCCTTGTCTTCTCAATGAGTAGTGGGCACAGGGAGGGAGGAAGGGAGAGAATTTGTAATTCAAAGTTCTGGAAACAAATGTTTAAAATTGTTCTTATGTGTAATTGAGGAAAAATAAAAGTTAAGAATTAAATAAAAAAAGTAATTTGTAAATTAACTAGTAATTCATTCATTTGAAATACAGGGAAAATGTAATTGACTTTCCAAATTGTTCATGAATATTGACAAGCAAAATTTACAAAGTATTTATGCAAGATCAGAGGGAATAAGAGGATTCCCTGAATAAACATAGTTTTTATAATTCACAGAAAGAAAACCATTACTTTCAGAGAATAGCCTTTATTCTTATGTTTCATATACTCTATGTACCAATATTCTCACATATTTTCAATATATGTAGCAACAATATATTTCATTTCTATTTAAAGAACTTTAGAAAAAAAAATAATTCCTATCTTCAGTTCCCCCTTTCCCTTGCTCTCTTAATTTCTTCCACAAATGGATCATATAACATTATTCCACAAGTGTAAATTTTCATTACATAACAATTCACAAAAGGAAAAATTCTCCACAGAAATAGATAGAATTCTCCTGAAAGAAACTTATTTTAAAGTAACATACTGAGTTTATTATTTACTTAAAAGTAAAAGCAGGTTGCATGTAATATTCTTGTTTCTATGATCGATGCATAGTTGCCTAGTCTACTTTGTAAATGGAAAAGATCATTTTATTTGCTGTTTCTTTAGTTCAGGATTAAAAAGAAAACAGAATTTCATAGGATGAATGTTGTGTAAATGTCTTGATTTTCAACAAATGGAAGGGAGATGAATCAGTAAGTTATAGATCAGTGATACTTCCTGAAATTCCTGGGTAAATTTGAATGTATGTTATTAAATATATGGTTGATGAACATAAGAGAAAAGTTGCAACCACAAAGAGTCAGCATGGTTTCATCAAGAGCAATTCATATTTTTTCATAATAATATTAACATTAACTAACAGTTCTATAGCATTTTAAGGCTTCTCAAAGGGCTTTACAGATTTTATCTCACTTTATTCTCTCAACAACCCTGGGTGGGTAGGTGCTATTGTTAACCCCATTTTACTTACATATGAGGAAACTGAGGCAGAAAGATAAAGTCACTTGATAAAGTCATACAACTGTGAACTGTGAACAACTGTGAAACTGAGGCTGGGTTTAAGCTCAGAACTTCCTGACTCCAGTGCTCTATGCACTTACCACCTTGCTGCCATCATCTCACACTTGCATAACTGTGTTGTTTTATTTTAGCAACATATTCTGGGAATGGAGCGCTAGTTTACTGGGAAGTGAATATTGCATTAAATTAATACATATAAATATACATGCATGCATACATATATATGTATGTATATAATATATATCCATATTAGTTACATTGTAAAAGAAAACACTAACAAAAAACTCAAAAATATAGATATAGATATATGCACAGAGATGCGTATGTGTGTGCCCATTTGTGTATACATATACAAAATGCCAGACTAACCCCATTTCATTTCTTACAAAGTTATTAGTATGGTAGATCAATGTGGAATTAGAAACTTGGAAAGAAAGGAAGATATGTCCAATAAAGGACTCATTTTCCCTTCTCCTTTGACTTAGCTTCTTCCTAATCTCCCCATTCTAGTTGCTCAGATTTGCAAGTTGCAAACTTGGAGTCATCCCCAATTTTTCCTTCTTCAACTGTCATCAGGCACCAAGTCTTGTCCGGTTTCCTTCCACAGCTCTTTTGATCTACCTCCTTGGCTCCTTTTAACCATCATTCTAATTTTATCCTCACCACCAGTCACCAAAATGACTACAGAAGCCTTCTAATTTGTTACTTTACCTCAAGCTTCTCTGTTCTCCAATCTACCCTCTATAGCAAGTTGCCACATTGCTTTTTCAAAAGTCTGATAATGCTATTTATTCAAGGAGCTCCCATGGCAGCCTACTACTCTTAGGATTAAATAAAAACTCTTGTGTTTTAGTACATTGAAGTCTTTCACAATATGGCCCTAGTTTGCCATTCCAAATTATTGTATATTTCTTCTTTTCATGAATTCTAGAAAGATCTTGTGCTTTTTAAAATTATTATCATTATTAGAACATGCTTCAGTACATTTCTTCTGTTTTCCTTTGAAAAGGTCAACTCCAATGTCCCTCCTAACTTCTATCTTTTAAAACCATAAGCTTCTTTCAAGCTAAAATTCAAGTCCTACCTCCTATAGGAAATCTCCCCTAAAAAGCTCCCACCTTCCACTGAGTCCCTACCTGACATTTTTCTTTGTCTTTGCTTTCTCTGGGGACTTACCCAGACTGCTTAACATGGAGATATCCTACATCCTACGTTTTTTTAATTACACAGTATTGGTAATTTAGGTGGGACATTTTTTTCTGTTTTCTCTTTGGGAATGCTAAAGTAATGAAGTGCCTTTGATTAAGCTTTACTAGGTGCACAGCCCCAGGCTCACACCCTTTTGCTGTTTAGGTGTGACACCTTCAGGCCCTGAACAGGGTGTAAAAGCGCAAAGGTTAGCATTTTGTCTGGGACTCTCACTCACTGCAAGACTTTTGATGTGGAGACTCTGGGTAGCCATTGTTAAGAGCCCCCAGACATTGAGGAAACCCAGATATTTTGTTTGTGAATTGTGATTTGAATCAGACAAGGTCTGTCCATTGGTGTTTGTAATTTCTATTTGTTCTGAAGTTCAGGTTTCTGGCTTTTCCTCCTGAACTAAAAGAGTTATATTTGTATGTGGGATTAAAGTGAGATTGTTAACACTTTGTAGTTACTTTCCTTAATAAAGTAGATCAAAGAACCTGTGTTGGCAGCCCTCTGAGCACTTGTTGTTGTTGGTAGCTGCTAGCTAAATTGTTGTTTCACATACTAGCCTTCTTTGATTGATTATTTAACAGGAATAGACTTAATTTGAAAACTAGCCAGACTGAGACAGTAACTATCTTTCCTGCTCACTATTTTTCTGATGCATTCAAAGGATAAACATTACAGTTTTCACCCATCACATTGATACCATGAACCCAACAGGGAGGGAGATACCTTCCTCCTCTCTCTTCTACCTTAGGTCCTGAGAAATGGGCCTATGGGCAGCTCTCTTAGTTTTTTTTTTCCTTCTCAGTTTCAGGTGACATTAGTGATCTCTACCAGACACAAAGTTCAAGCCAAAGTAACCCCAGATCCCAAGCTCCTCTTGAAATGTTGTAGCCAGCCTGCCCAGAAGGAATACCCTAAGAAGTAGAGATGTCTGGGACTTAGAGCTGGGATTATGTTCTAAAGGAAGTGAATTAAGTTATAGACATAATCTTTTTCTCCTTTCCAGAGACTGAATTGATAGGGGAGAGAGGATTAAGTTCCACATGTCAGGGAGTAAGTTTGTATATTTGTGATTATACCTTTTGATGTAAATGTTCTTTTGTAAAGGTTAATCTAACAGTAGTTAAATGAAACTGGGTTGAAAGGAACCATACCCTACAGATGAAGGAACACCATTTGAAGAGCAAAATGTTGCCTCCAGGCCTTTAAGCTATGGGGGGAAGGGCAGTCATCAGTATCACATTGTTTATATTTCATAATTACTTAAATGTGTCCATATTACCCTCCCTTAGAACGAAAGCTCCTTGAGGTGAGTGACTAATTATTTTCTTCATATGCACAATGCCTAAAATAGTTTTCAACATCAAATAGATGCTTAATAAAAGCTTTTTAAATAACATGAATTATGGATGTGTCATATGGAGAATAAACCCATGCACATGTATGTGCATATAATGTATGTCTGAATATATCCACCCATGTACATATAACTATATGTGCATGCATAATATGTATATATTGTGCATGCATATTTGTCTTTCTGTTTGTTTATGTATGTGAATGTCGTATATATGAAATTTCCCCCCCCTCAATCATATATATACCTCCAAGAAATATTCGATCTAATAGAAAGCTATGCTTTATCTCATGATGATTAACTAAGCCTGAGAAAATAAAACAACAACAACAACAACAAGAAACAGATGACAAATTTTCCTGATGAATTGAGAGGGAGGAAGAAGGGTTTGATACCCTGAATGACATTTAATAGCATTATGTCTGGAAAAAATCTTTCTTCAAATACTTTCTCCAACCATTTTGATAAGAGATAGCCATTCTTTTCTATACCTGGTCACAACTTTGTCATTTGCACTATCCATTCTTCCTAAATTCCAAAAATATCCAATCCTTTTACAATTAATGCTACTTTTACAATATGAAGAAATATCTATTCATTTTTCTTAAGTTCAAGAATAGATAGTTGTAATTACTTTTAACCACTACAAAACCATCAAGAATGAATATTATTGATTTACAAAGACAAAGAGGAGCTGCTGAGAAGAGATATGAGAAGGAAATTTCCCCCTACTCCTTTTCAGTGGTCTGAGGTATGAGGGTGTGGGGAGGGAGTAAATTTCAGATTTTTTAATAGATTAATCATTTTTGCTGATGTTTTTCTTCCTTTTTTTGGAGGGGGAAGGCAGGGCAATTAAGGTTAAGTGACTTGCCCAAGGTCACACAGCTAGTAAGTGTGTCAAGTGTCTGAGGCTGGATTTGATCTCAGGTCCTCCTGACTGCAGGGCCGCTGTTCTACTCACTGTACTGCCTAGTTACCCCCTCTTCCTTTTCTTAATTTTCTTTATAAAATATTCTTTGTAATATGAGTTTGTTCTTTAGCTGTGGAAGGAAAGGGAGACAGAGGAAAATTTAGACTGTCTAAAACACATATCAATAAAATTTTTATTTTTAAGAAATCAACTACTCTTCAGTTTTGAAATTTAATTGACTCAGGAGATTAAAAACTTTGGCTGCTGACCATTTCCTGGTTTCTAGAAGTTTAAAAAATACTAAGATTTCCATATTAACTCTGAGGCTTGGCTGCTGGGGCCAAGGCCAAGGCTTGGGATGTAGCTCCAGGGAAGGCAGCCAGGTCATAGCCCTCAGCTGCTACCACTGCCTCTGCTGGATCTCAGCCCAATTTACCATAAAAGGGGGATTTCTGCCCCCTAGGACTGAAAAGCTTCAACTTTCAACCATGCTGAAGCTTCTTGTTGTGGGGGTGCCAACCAGATGTTTTTTCTGCAAAGGATCTGTGGTGGGGCAGGGTAATGTGTCACCAGCAGGAACCGAGAAGCAGACACAATGGCGCTCACTGAGTTAGGACTTCTACTAATAGAGAAGTGTAGATGAATGACCCCTAGTTCCACCACAGTTGAAGAAGAGGAAACATCTCCAGTACCCCAAGAAGATGAAGAGGAGGTGCGGATACTGACATTACCGCTACAAGCCCACCATGCCATGGAGAAGGTGGAGGAGTTTTTATATAAGGTATGGGAAGGACATGGTGGGTCATCCTGTATGATGTGCTCCCTGACTGCCTGAAGGACAATGATTACCTTATACATGGTCACAGACAACCCATGCCTTCTTTCTGTGCCTGTTTTAAGAGCTTCTTCCTTATCCATATTGAGACTGGTAATATTTGGACCCATCTTCTTGGTTTTGTGCTGTTTCACTTTTTAGGAATCTTGACCATGCTCAGACCAAACATGTATTTCATGGCCCCTATACAGGAGAAAGTGGTCTTTGGGATTTTTTTTCCTGGGTGCTGTGCTCTGCCTCAGTTTCTCCTGGTTTTTTCACAGCATCTATTGTCATTTTGAAAAAAGTCTCTTGGACATTTTCCAAATTGGACTATTCAGGGATTGCTCTATTGATCATGGGGAGCTTTGTCCCCTGGCTCTATTACTCATTCTACTGCTCTCCACAGCCATGACTCATCTACCTCTCCATTGTCTGTGTCCTGGGTATCTCTACTATCATTGTAGTTCAGTCAGACTGTTTTGCCACACCCAAACACAGGTAAACAACAGCAGGAATGTTCCTGGGACTGGATTTGAGTGGGGTTGTGACCACCATGCACTTCACTACTGCAGAAGGCTTTGTCAAGGCAACAGCTGTGGGCTGGATGTGTTGGTTCTTCCTCATGGCTGTGACATATATCACTAAAGCTGGGCTATACGCTGCCTGAATCCCTGAGCACTTTTTTTCCTTGCAAATCCAATATATGGTTCCAGTCACATCAGATTTATCATGCCCTGGTGGTGGTGACAACCTTTGTCTACTTTGATGGTGTATCCAACCTTCAGGAATTCCATTATGGCCTTGAAGATGGCTGCACTGATGACTCCCTTCTCTGAGTCCATCCAGTACAGAGATAAAGGAGGAGCTTCCCAAGTGCCTTTTAAAAATTGTTTCTTTGCTGAAATGAAAAGAAGACTTGAGTTGTCTGTTTCTGGAAGAAACCTCTTAGTAAGTTCCATGCCAGCTGAGCCTCAGCCCACTCTTACATCCAATAGGCTGTCAACTCTCAATTTCTACATCTAGGACTGGAGCTGATGGCCTGCCTAAGTCACTCCTTTCCCTCTTCAGAAGAGCAACCAGTCACCTCACATGGGCATTGTTTTGAAACTCATGTTCAAATTCCCTTCTACCCTCCCTTCCCCAGTCATTTTGGAAATAGCAAAAGAACTGGGTTTCTTCAGAAATTCTGTTTCTAGTAGAAAATGTTTCCCCATTTATACTTTTTAAACTGGATTAGAGCTGTCCACTCTTTTCATAGCACACTTCTGTAAACAAAGCTAACTTGGTCCCAACTTTCCAGGGCCTGGATCTCCACATAGAATAATAGGAATAAAGCCACCCAATTTTACCAAGCTGGCCACTCATTAAAGTGTACCCAGGCTTTACCCAACTTGTTTTAATTCCCCCACCACCACCTTAACCCCCCAGCAGAGTAATGTAAAATTAAAGAGACAGAAAATATTTAATATTTAATACTAAGCTTGAAAAGGGAGCTGTGTATCATTGCTGTGTATCTCAGTACAAAGACTATAATGATATAAATAGAACATATGGTATTTAGGAGGAGTTCAGGGCCATTAAAATCTTATTGTCTCTGGTTATCTAATAAATAAGTCATTCTATGCCCCCTAAAAAGTGTGACTAATTTGAAGCACGAAACAGTTTACCTGTTAGTTCTATAGGTAAGGAAGAATTGTGACCAGATATAGCATTACAGAATGTAACATTGATAATTTAGATTACATTAAATTAAAAAAAAGTTTTTCACAAATAAAACCAATGCAACCAAGATTAATAAGAAAACAGAAAACTAGGGAAAAATTTTAACAGCAAGTTTCTCTAATAAGGACCTCCTTTATAAAATATATATAAAATGTCAAATTTATAAGGAAATGTGCAATTCCCCAATTGATAAATGGTCAAAGGACATGAATGGGCAATTTCCAGAAGAAGAATAATCATATAAAAATGTTCTAAATCACTATTTATTAGAGAAATGTAAATCAAGACAATTCTGGGTTACCACTTCGCACATATCAGGTTGGCTAATATGACAAAAAAGCAAAATTAAAAGTTTCAGATGTGGAAAATTTGGAATACTAATGCACTTTTAGTGAAGATGTAAACTGATCCTGTCATTCTGAAGAGTAATTTTAAACTGGACTTTGACCCAGCAATCCCACTACCAAGTCAGTATCCCAAAGAGATCAAATAAAAAGGAAAAGATCCTATATGTACAAAAAACAAACAAACAGGAGTGGAGCCAAGATGGCCGCATGAAGACAGCTTCTTACCGGAGCTCTCTCACAAGATCTGTCAGATTCCCATAAAAAAGTGAATTTGAGCAGATTTCAGAGAGTCAGAAACCGCGAGCAGTCTGCGTGGGGCAAATTTCCGAGCCGGGAGAGTCTGAAAGGCCGGAGGAACGAACCTGCAGGCTCGGAGAGTGCTCGGTGCGGAGCTGCTCCAGACCAAGGCAGAAGCGGCCGGCCGGGAAATCCACGTGGGAGACGGGCTGGGAGAAAGCTGGGTGCCCGAAACCGGCAGAGATCCCCAGGCCTCCCAACACAGGATGGAGCGACAAGAGGCAGCACAATGCCACCGGCCGTGAAAACACCCAGTCCTGACGCTTGCAAAACCCAGGAACTCGGCTTCTTGAACTTCCGGAAGACTCAATGGCCAGGTAAACGGCTCTAACCCCTCCCCCCCTCACCCAGAGAATTCCTCGGGGAAAAAAAAAAAAAGAGAGAACTGAAACAGAGGAGAGAGTAGCGGGGCTTCACAGGACAAATACCAGAAGCTCATTAGTCCCAGAGGGGAAGAGTCGGCGGGGGTCAAGCCAGGAGCCCAGACGTAACCTTGCTCCCCCAGGGGAAGCTCCAGTCATCAGCTCAAACAACAAAGAGCTGAGACCATTGCTGAAAAGCAAGTGCTGGAGAGCACCTACAGGGAGTGAGACGCCAGGGAGCCAGACCCCTCCCCCACACCTCAGGAAACAGAAGGTTATAATTCTAGACTCACAACCCCCAGAATAAGAAAGCTGGGAGAGAAAGCCCTGAGACTCACAGATAGAAATTCGTTGTAAAGCCAGCAAAAGGCAAACCAACATGAAGAAGAACACAAAAAAACCAAGGACAATAGATTCTTTTTATGGAGACAGGCAGGATCAAAATATCGACATAGAAGAAGATAGCAATGACACGGTAGATACATCAGATACCTCAAAAGCTAATATGATCTGGTCTCCAGCCCAAAAAGCACTGCTGGAAGAGCTAAAAGAGGATTTTAAAAACCAAATTAGGGAGCTAAAAGAAAATATGGAAAAAATGGAAAAAAGGGAGAAAAAATCCACTGATGAAATCAAGTCCCTAAAGAATAAGATTGGTGAAATGGCTATGGAGATTCAGAATCTAGAGAGAGAAAAGGACACCCTGAGAGGTGAAATCAACCAATTGAAAATGGAGGCTCAAAAGCAAAATGTAAACACTAACTCATTT
Source organism: Trichosurus vulpecula (assembly GCF_011100635.1). Classification (NCBI taxonomy): domain Eukaryota; kingdom Metazoa; phylum Chordata; class Mammalia; order Diprotodontia; family Phalangeridae; genus Trichosurus; species Trichosurus vulpecula. The sequence continues at coordinate 414,318,617 of NC_050576.1, read as the reverse complement.
AAAATTAGACTTGAGCAAGTGGAAGCTAATGAATCTATGAGGCATCAAGAAGTAATAAAACAAAACTTAAAGAATGAAAAAATAGAAAAAAATGTGAAATATCTGATTGGCAAAACAACTGACCTGGAAAATAGATCCAGGAGAGACAATTTGAGAGTTATTGGTCTACCGGAAATCCACGATGAAAAAAGGAGCCTTGACAGTATCTTCGAAGAAATTATCAAAGACAACTGCCCAGAGGTCCAAGAACCAGAGGGCAAAATAGTCATTGAAAGAATTCACCGATCACCCCCTGAAAGAGATCCCAAACTCAAAACACCAAGAAATATTATAGCCAAATTTCAGAGCTATAAACTCAAGGAGAAAATACTGCAAGCAGCCAAAAAGAAGCAATTCAAATATCGTGGAACTACAGTCAGGATCACGCAGGATCTCTCAGCTTCCACATTAAAAGACAGGAGAAATTGGAATATGATATTCCGAAGGGCAAAGGAGCTGGGACTACAACCAAGGATCAACTACCCAGCAAAACTAAGCATAATTTTCCAGGCAAGGCGATGGACATTCAATGAAATAAGGGAATTCCAGACCTTCCTGATGAAAAGGCCAGAACTCAATGGAAAATTTGATCTCCAAATACAAACCTCAAGAGAGACATAAAAAGGTAACCAGGGGGAAAACCCCACAAACTTCATTAACCAATAAGCTTAGGTTGTTTACATCTTTATGTGGGATTATATCATCTTCTGTATGTTTTTTATGTATATATATATATATATATACACATATACATATATAAGTCATTCTTGTGAATGGTATAACTATTGTGACAAATGAAAGGGATATACATAGGTTGTGAATGCCTGTATAAATTAACTGATGTAAAGATATAAAATATAAATAAGAGATATAAAGGGAGGGCTATGAGGGAAGTGGTAAGGAGGTTGTAGAAAAGGGTAAATTACACCAAAGGAAGTGGAAAAAAAACATATTATAGTAGAGGGAAAGAAGGGAGGGAGAAGAGCAGTATTTGAGCTTTACTGTCATCTGATCTAGTTCAAGAAGGGAATAACATACTCTGATAAGTTTAGAAATCTAACTTGTCCTACGGGAAGTGGGAGGGAAAGGGGGGAAAAAGGGAGGGGGGAGGGCAGAAGGAAGAGGAGAAGTAGCAAGTGGGTAACGGTAAGATAAGGGAGGGGAATAAAGAGGGTGGGTTAACTGAGGAAAGCGGCGGTCAAAAGCAAAACTTTGTTGGGGAGGAGAAGGGGAAAGGGAGAAATAAAAGCATAAACAGGGGGAATTAGGATGGAGAAAAAGACACAGATAGAAATCATAACGCTGAACGTGCAGGGGATGAACATTCTCACAAAACAGAAGCAGATAGCAGAATGGATTAAAAACCATAATCCTACAATATGCTGTTTACAAGAAACGCATCTGAAACAGGGGGATACACATAGGGTTAAAGTAAAAGGCTGGAGTAAAATATATTGTGCCTCAGCTAAAGTAAAAAAAGCAGGTGTAGCAATCCTAATCTCAGACAAAGCAAAAGTAAAGATAGATCTAATTAAAAGAGATAAGGAAGGACATTATATCCTGCTAAAAGGCACCATAAACAATGAAGCAATATCATTGCTTAACATATATGCACCAAGTGGTAAGGCATACAAATTCTTAGAGGAGAGGTTAAGGGAGTTACAGGAAGAAATAGACAGCAAAACTATAATATTGGGAGACCTCAACCTCCCCCTTTCTGAACTTGATAAATCTAACCTCAAAATAAATAAGAAAAAAGTTAAGGAGGTAAACAGAATTTTAGAAAAGGCACATATGATAGACCTCTGGAGAAAACTGAATGGGGATAAAAAGGAATATACTTTCTTCTCAAAAGTACATGGCACATACTCAAAAATTGACCATGTACTAGGGCATAAAAACCTCACAATCCAGTGCAGAAAAGCAGAAGTAGTCAATGCATCCTTTTCAGATCATGATGCAATAAGAATCATTTTTAATAAAGTACCATGGAAAAATAAGCTAAAAACTAATTGGAAACTAAATAATTTAATTCTAAAGAGTGAGTGGGCCAAAGATCAAATCAGAGAAACAATTAATAATTTCATTCAAGAGAATGACAATAATGAAACAACATACCAAAACTTATGGGATGCAGCAAAAGCAGTTCTTAGGGGAAGTTTTATATCTCTAAATGCCTACATGAATAAAATAGGGAAAGAGGAGATCAATGATCTGGGCATACAGCTGAAAAAGCTAGAAAAAGAGCAAATTGAAAACCCCCAATTAAATACCAAATTAGAAATACTGAAAATCAAAGGAGAGATTAATAAAATTGAAACCAAGAAAACTATTGAATTAATAAATAAAACAAAGAGCTGGTTTTATGAAAAAACCAATAAAATTGACAAACCTTTGGCCAATTTGATTAAAAAAAAGAAAGAAGAAAATCAAATTACCAGTATAAAAAATGAAAAGGGTGAGGTCACCTCTAATGAAGAGGAAATCAAAACAATAATTAGGAATTATTTTGCCCAACTGTATGCCCATAAATTTGACAACCTTAGAGATATGGATGAATATCTACAAAAACATAAACTGCCCAGACTAACAGAGAAGGAAGTGAAATTTCTTAATGACCCCATATCAGAAAAAGAAATTGAGCAGGCCATCAACAAACTCCCTAGGAAAAAATCTCCAGGGCCAGATGGTTTTACATGTGAATTCTATCAAACATTTAAAGAACAACTAATTCCAATACTTTGTAGACTATTTGGGAAAATAGGTGAAGAAGGAGTGCTACCAAATTCTTTTTATGACACAAATATGGTACTAATACCCAAACCAGGTAGAGTTAAAACAGAGAAAGAAAATTATAGACCAATTTCTCTAATGAATATTGATGCAAAAATTTTAAATAAAATATTAGCAAAAAGATTGCAGCAACTCATTACGAGAATAATACACCATGACCAGGTAGGATTTATTCCAGGAATGCAAGGCTCGTTCAATATTAGGAAAACTATTAGCATAATTGACCATATCAACAACAAAACTAGCAAAAACCATATGATCATCTCAATAGATGCAGAAAAAGCCTTTGACAAAGTACAACACCCATTCCTATTAAAAACACTAGAAAGCATAGGAATAAGGGGAACCTTCCTCAAAATTATAAATAGCATCTACCTAAAACCATCAACAAGCATTATTTGTAATGGGGATAAACTAGATGCATTCCCAATAAGATCAGGGGTGAAACAAGGATGTCCATTATCACCCCTATTATTCAATTTGGTTCTAGAAACATTAGCTGTAGCAATAAGAGAAGAAAAAGAAATTGAAGGAATTAGAATAGGAAAAGAAGAAACTAAATTATCACTTTTTGCAGATGATATGATGATGTATCTAGAGAATCCTAGAGAATCAAGTAAAAAACTACTTGAAATAATAAACAACTTTAGCAAAGTTGCAGGATATAAAATAAACCCACATAAATCCTCAGCATTCCTATACATTACTGACAAAGCCCAACAGCAAGAGCTAGAAAGAGAAATTCCATTCAAAGTTACTGAAGGCACTATAAAATATTTGGGAGTCTATTTGCCAAGACAAACCCAGGGCCTATATGAACATAACTATGAAACACTTTTCACGCGAATAAAATCAGATCTAAATAAATGGAGAAATATCAGTTGCTCATGGTTAGGCCGAGCTAATATAATAAAAATGACAATTCTACCTAAATTAATCTATCTATTCAGTGCCATACCAATCGAACTACCAAAAAATTTTTTTACTGAGCTGGAGAAAATAATAACAAAATTCATTTGGAAAAACAAGATGTCTAGAGTACCTAGGATATTAATGAAAAGACATGCTAGAGATGGTGGTTTAGCCACACCAGATATTAAACTGTACTACACAGCAGCAGTCATCAAAACTGCCTGGTACTGGTTAAGAAACAGGGGTGTGGATCAGTGGAATAGGATAGGTATACAAGAAGGTGAAATCAACAAGTTTAGCAATCTACTCTTTGATAAACCCAAAGAAGCCAGTTTCTGGGCTAATAATTCACTATTTCACAAAAACTGTTGGGAAAATTGGAAAATGGTAGGGCAAAAACTGGGCATAGACCAATATCTTACACCATATACCAAAATAAAGTCAAAATGGGTTCATGATTTAGGAGTAAAAGTTGATACTCTAAGTAATTTGGGAAAGCAAGGAATAGTTTACTTATCAGACTTGTGGAAAAGTAAAGAATTCATGACCCAACCACAGATAGAGAGCATTACAAAATGCAAAATGGATAATTTTGATTATGTCAAATTGAAATGTTTTTGTACAAAAAAAGACAATGCAACAAGAATTAGGAGGGAAGCAGAAAATTGGGAGAAAATCTTTGCAACTAGTATGTCTGATAAAGGCCTCATCTCTAAAATATACAGGGAGCTAAGCCAAATATATAGGAATACAAGCCATTCCCCAATTGAGAAATGGTCAAAGGATATGAACAGGCAGTTTTCAGAGGAAGAAATTAAAGCTATGTACAGGCATATGGAAAAATGCTCTGGATCGCTGCTGATTAGAGAAATGCAAATCAAAACAACTCTTAGATACCACATCTCTCCTGCCAGATTGGCTAAAATAACAAATCAGGAGAATGATAAATGCTGGAAAGGATGTGGGGAAATTGGAACATTGTTACATTGCTGGTGGAGTTGCGAGCTGATCCAGCCATTTTGGAGGGCGGTGTGGAACTATGCCCAAAGGGCTATAGAAATGTTCATACCCTTTGATCCAGTAATACCACTTCTAGGGTTATATCCCAAAGAAATCACGCAAGCGGGAAAAGGACCCATATGTACAAGAATATTTATAGCAGCTCTCTTTGTGGTAGCCAAGAATTGGAAAGCAAAGGGATGCCCATCAATTGGGGAATGGCTGAACAAGCTGTGGTATATGAAGGTGATGGAATACTATTGTGCCATAAGAAATGGGGATGATGCAGACTTCATAACAACCTGGAAAAACCTACACGACATAATGCTGAGTGAGCGGAGCAGAGCCAGGAAAACGTTGTGCACAGCCACAGATATGTGGATTCCGTGAGGACCAACCCTGACATACTGCGCTTCTCTCAGCAACCTAAAGGGGCAAGGACAACTCCAGGGGACTCATGATGGAGAATGCTATCTTCATTCAGAGAAAGAACTGCGAAGTTTGAATACAGACTGAGGCACACTACATGCTCGCCTTTTCTGCTTCTCTTTTGTTTTTGTTTTTGGGTTTTTTTTTTTTTTGGTTTTTTTTTTTTTGGTTCTGTTTCTTCTTTCTCATGATTCATTCCATTGGTCAAAATCCTTCTCCACGACTTGACTAGAGCATAAATTAATTCAATGCGAAGTTATACATGACAGTTATATGAGACTTCATGCCGTCTTGGGGAGGGACGGGGGAGGGAGGGGAGAAAAACTGGAACTCAAAACTATGTAGAACCGTGTGTGGTAAACTAAAAATAAATAAATTTAAAAAAAAAAAACAAACAAACAAAAAAAGAAACCCTGAGACTAGGCTAGAAAATCAAATTGCATAACTTAGAGGCAAGAGAACTTTGGGCAAGAATCAACTCGTGGACCCTTTGATTTTTATATATGTTAAATATATTTTCTCTTCTTTGAGTAAATACAATCTCTTTTTTGACTGTCAAATAACCTAAAAGTGTTTCATTTCAATGATTAAATTTTAGTAAACAATGGTCCTGAGTCAGGTCTAAATTAAAGCATTGCTTTTAACTTTTCAGTTTCCTTTTCTTTAAGATATGTAACTTAATTTTTCCACCAAAATAATTTTATTTCCATTTTTAATTGGTTATAGACACAGGTATAACATAAGTTCAGATTATTTAAGTCCTCATGCACTATTACATTCTTTATAAAAAGAATCTCCATCTTGGGTCTACTCATTATACTTCTATGGTATAACATTTATACACCGAGTATGGGATCACAAGAAAAGATACACACATGATTTGTTCATTTAAGTTACTTATTTTACAGAAGTATTAAAAATGAATGCCACACGGAACTGAAACATGTATTAAAATTTTGAATATAAAATTCAGAATTCTAACTGGAATGTAAAAAGAATAGAAGCCCCGCAGACACTTGTGTTAAAATCAGTAATGTAATAAAACATTATTCATAGAATGCTTTCATCTGTTCATTTTGCATTCCCTAATTTAACAGTTAACAATGTGACAGCTTGACAAACCCAATGAATTGTTAGGATGAAGCACTTTTGTTAGTTTTTATACCAAAGGAGCAAATTTGGTGCATACTAATGCCAGCTATTTTACACATCAATTTCTGATAACAAACCTTTTATGAACTACATAGCATGCTGTGAAAATACTTTTATTATTTGTATGCAACTATCTAATATATATTTTAAATATATAGATACATTTTTCTTAACTTTATGTTCTTCTGGACATAGAAATACATTATAAAGACATTCTACAGTGAGTATTAATGAAGCCAGACCAAAATGAAGGGTGAAAATTCCAATTATGGAACAGAAAAATATATTTCCTGAGTTATTGGAGCATATAACAATAGCTTTTGAGTTACTGTAATAGATATATTCCTCCATTTTAAAGACACTAATGAAATTTGGATTCAGTGCCTGGGGCTAGAGATGATTTTTGAGAATTGAAAAGAAGTATAGAACAATTGTTTTCGTTCTTGAATTCTTGAATCTTTCATTATTTATTCAGTTAGGAGATTATGTTGATATGGTAAGATGAGATCTATTTGTCACATTTAAGGTGTTTGGAGAGGCACCTCTATCTCTTTTATAGATTTCTATTACATAGATATATAACTTAGATTCTTCAACTTCCCCATAAATAGCATGATTTTAAGGTATTTAAAACTTCAATTTGCCTTGTTCTTAATAAGTCCTACTTGGGCATTGGTTCTTCAAACGATAGCCAGTGAGAAAACAGATAAAGAAACACATTCCCTGAATGTAGCAGGGGGAAGGTAATTATTAAGAAAGAATATTGTATACATTGTCAGAGTGATAACTGTAATGCATGCATGAATTTATTTTTTCTTCTGTCTTAGACCAGGTGCTTGTTACCTCCAAATGCAAGTTCAAGATCTCTAGAGATTCATTAGATAAGGCAAACAAAAACAAGACAACTAACAAAAACAAAACACAAATTCTTAAAGCACAGCCCTCAGCAATAAAACACATTGACAAGTGAATTTGTCCTAGGCCCTCATGCAGAAAGATACAACCAAGTTGATAACATCTACATCCCACATGAGATTTTTTTTTAAACTACCAGATTCAAACATGCTAAAACTGCTTTGTATAGGGTTTACCAAAAAGTGGTCCTTAATTCATTTGACCTAACCTTGCCCAGGATTTCTATGACTATGGGATATTCATGTCCTTTAAATCATTAATGTCATGCATCCTATTCAGTCCCCTAAGCCTGAAGGCCTGGGAAATTAAGCAATGCTTATGACACCCTTTCACACAAAAAAGGGATTTCATCTGGAGTAGGTGGCAATTCCCAGAAATGACTGTGATGTGCACACAAAAGGCACCCATCAAACCCATTAAAAATATAGTACTCAATATTGAAAACAATGTTCAGATATGGTCTGATGATAACAGAATAGAGTAGGACTAAAATATCAGTTGTTCTGGACACTTCCTCTGTAAGTGAATGAATAAATGAAAAAAATAATGTGAATCATAGTTTGTGAATAAATTAAATAGGGTTTTACAATGTGAAAAACAGTGTGCTGAACCCTGGGGATATAAACTGAAAAAAAAAATAAGACAGTTGTTCCTCTTAAGGAACTCAGATTTCAACAGGAATACACAAAACATACAGAAGGTCACAGTAGGAGTAGGAAAGGCTCTAGATTCTTGTAACGGGAAGCAAAGTGGAACTTTTTGTTGTCTTTTCTTTTTGAGTGCTTCTCAGCACTAAGGCAATCAAGTGTCTTTGACTTAGTCTTGCCTTTGTTTGCAGGAAGGTCCACATCCTTTTGCTAGTTAGGTCACAAGAGGTGTGAAACCCTTGAGAGATGTGAAGCATTCTGACCCTGAAGACGTGTATATATGCTCTAAGGTTAGCATTTTGTTTGGGGCTCACACACTGGAAGATTGTTGTTGTGGAGATGCTGGGTAGCTGTTAAGGACCCCTCCATCTTTGAAAAAAACAAATGTTGGTGCTTCTCTTTCTGGTAACTATGTATGAACGGCGTTGGTCAGACAGCTGGAACCCTGTCTGATGATTTCTGTTATTTGCTCTGTTTATATTTTCTCTGTTTGTAATTTCTGTTTGTATTTGCTCTGAAGTTCAAGGTGCTGATATTTTCCCCTGACCTAAGTGAACAATCTATGTATGTTTGATAAAAGTGAGATTGTAAACCCCTTAACGTTGCTTTCCTTAGAAAAGCAGATCAAAGAACCTTTTCTATCAGTCCTCCTGTGTGCTGGTATTGTTGATCTTACACCTCCATAGCAGCTGCTAGTAACATTGTTGTTACAATTCTTTAAGGAATGGTGGAAAAAGAAAGGGTAATATATTTTCATTGATCTCATTTCCATTAGTAAAAGCATGTTGGTTTCTAATGTTCAGAAATTTGACAGTGTCAAGATATATTTATTTTCTATATCTTTGGTAGCTGCGGTTGCTAATAAGGCTAGAGATGCAGTATGTCTGGAAGAAGTTTCCAATATGTAACCCCAGATGGACTGCCTTGATGGATTATATTTTAAGACCTAGTCTGAAAGCAGGGACCATATTCTGTGGATACTACTCCTTTCAGGGTTCTTTGTGTATTAATACTCTAAAAAATTAAGGAGCAGAAGCGGAGACACAAATGTCAGAACAAGGTGATTGTGTTAATTTTCCACTTTTAGAAAAAGAAAACAATATTTAGGATTTTGTAATTGAAAATTTCACCAACTAATCTCTTTAAAGACTATTCTTTCTGGGTTATTAAATAAGCAGGCATAGACTAAATTATTGCCAATCATCAAATTAATTAATTTTGAGGAAAAGTCGCATTTAAAAGTCTCATGTTAGCTATTTACTTTCCTGTTCAATTGATTTTTCACTTTAAGAGGTGAGCAAAAATTCAATGAAAAAGAAGACCCAAGGAAGAAATTCTTAGAAATTAAGGTTATAATGAGAATTATAATATATGAGGTTTGTATTTTTAAATGAGCAGTGCAACTCCATGTAATTTTAAGAGTGTTCTGGGAGTTACTGCCAACTAGACAGTAAATTCCATTTGCCTTTTATTAACATATCTTTGCTATAAGTGCTGCTGAAATTGCCCATAGAAGACACATTTTTCCAGGGTAAGAGTAATAGAAGTAATATTTGGGAATTAATACTGCTAGTTGCATGATCCAGTCTGTTTTGGTCTTTATTATTCCAAAAACAAAACAAAACAAAATAATTTATGTCATGTTGGCCTCAGCAGGGAAGTGAGGACATGATTCATTAATAAATGGCATATCTAAAAGCCATCCTACCTACAATTAGTTAAACTTCATTTAGAGAAGTTTCATAGAGCAATGGAGAACTTAGACAGCAAGTTATTTTGATTTTCTGTCAACAATTATAGCAGAATGTCTCCTGTTTTACATATTTATAAATGAGATACAGATGCCTATTCTTCTGTGATAGATGTTCTTTGTCAAACTGAGTGACATATTGCAGTTGTAGTCACCTAGTGTGGCAATAAGTAGGTTCTTAAAATCTTTCTGAGCTTGCTATGCTGGCCAAGAACAACAAATGTAATAGTCTTGTTGAAAGAAAAAAAAAATCCATACATTCACCCATGTTAAAGATTGAGCTTATCTGAAACTGCAAACAGAAAAGAAAAAAAAAAGTTTGTGTTCTCAGTTGGATGTCTCTTCAAACCAATAGTCTGTGACAATGGTTTTTAAATTTTCTTGTTAACTTTTTCTTTACCTTTCTTTCCTTGAATAGAACCTCTTTTTTTTTTTCTTTTGGTGTGGCTTCAGAGAAATACTTTCTCTTTGTAGATCAGAGCTGTTCAACCTTAGGGTTATATTGAAACAATAGACAGTATATTTTGATTTTCCCATTTTGGTGAGAACTCTGTGGTAGCTTGGTTTGGTTTACTAAAGCATTTATGCAAATTTCTATGCTTGTAGGTGGGTCACATAAATCACATTGTGGGTGGCTGTTTCAACAATCTGGCTAGCAGCTATTGAGGGGGTGAAAGACCAACACAAGCCAAACAACAAGCACGCTGCCAAAGTGCTTCAAAAGCTCAGGTTCTTTAGATCTGCTTTACTAAGGAAAGCAACATTAAGGGGTTATCAAGCTTATTTTAATCCACCATACAAATATCACTCACTTAGTTCCGGGGAAAAAGCCAGTATCCTGAACTTCAGAGCAAAATACAAACAAAGTACAAACATCGACAGACAGACCTTGTCTGATTCAAATCCCAATACATAGTTACCAGAGTTTAACAAAGTCCCAACACCTGGGTTTATGAGCTGGAGGGCTCTTAGCTACAGCTGCCTGGAGTTTCCACATCAGTGTGAACCACCAAAAGTGAGATCCCTGCACAAATGGCTCTGTCTTCTCTTCTTATTGCATTTCAGACGTCATCAAACATCATGTGAATGACCAGAACTTAGGCTCACATTATTGGCTCTTGAGTTAGCACCTCCCCTTAGGAACCTGGGAGGGTCACACCCACATAGGTTTGGCACCCAATAGGGGTTAGAGCCTGGGGCTTAGCACTTAGTAAGACTCAATGAAATACACTGAATTAATCAAAGGAAACAAAAGCCAAACTCTTCAAGGGCACTTGGGTGAACTGAGTGCAAACAGCCCATTTTGCTTACCAACACGGCTGCATTTTGGACAGCCCTGATTTAGACAACAACCAAGAAGGGATCCTGTGAGTGGACAGGCAGTTAAAATAAAAGATCCTTCTCAACAGCAGCATTACTCTCCTTAAATTATCTAAATATTTTATTTATGTAAAGGCATACATATATCTATTTTGATTATCACCAATACTTTATAATTTTAAAAAGGCATATATCCCCATATTAAACTTCAGCATCTCTCTCTCCTTAAGAGTTCAACTGTCAGGATTGCCCTCTCCTCCCCAATTTCAACATACCAAAGAACTTAAACATCCTCCTCCTCCTTCCCTATACCAACAACTCTAACTTTGTCCTTGATAATTTCTTCCAGGTGGTTGTCCTTATAATATATCTACTCTTTTCCTAACTTTCAACTTCTTTTCAACTACCGGCTCATTACTTGCTATCTATAAACATGTTCAGATCTCCCACATTCTAAAAACAAACAAACAAATCTTTAACCTGATTCTATCAAGCCTTTAATCTATTATCCTTTCTCTTTCATATTTTTTTCCTGCAAAACTCCTAAAATAGCTGTGTAAATTGTTTCATATACTTTATTATCTGCCACTCATTGCCTAAAAAATTAAGATATGTTTACAACTACCACATGACCAAAACTGCTATCTCCAAAATCATCATTCTCCCAATCAACAAGCATTTATCAAATTCTTACTATACGCCAGACATTGGGTAAGCTCTGGGCAAAAAAAGAAAGTAAAAATTATGTTTCCTGACTTTCAGAAGCTGACATTTTTATGGGAGAGACAATGTGCAAATAGCCAAAGTGTTTTACAGTTTATCAGTCCTATCTGACTCCGTGACCTAGTGCACCATACCATGACAATACCGTGTATGGAATTTTCTTAGTAAAGATACTGGGGTGGCTTGCCTTTTCTTTCTCCAGGGAAGTAGATACATACAATATAAATATATAGAAATAGGGAGGTTGTAGAGGATGAGATACTTACGGTAGGGAAGACTAGAAAAAAATTCTAAAGAAGGTAAATTCTAGACCCAGGGAAGAGACAGTAAAAAGGCTCAATATAGCTAGTGGCCTAAGTAGTGTTTTGTACTTTCCATCTCCCACCAGGCACAAAGTGTTTCCAGAGGAAAGGTTAAGCTAGAGGTCTTCTACTTCCCCAAAAGCATTCTCTACCCTTTACACAGGGAGTCTACCACTTACTCTTAGCATGTCCTAGCCAACTTCCTCATATAAGAAAACCTCAGAAGACCTCAAACCATGAGATACTGCCTTATGCCTTCTATATCCTTCTGGGCACAACATGTCACCAGAGGTAGAGCTGCAAAGGGCATGGCCAGGAATCTTCCATCTGCCCCAAAGCAGGCACTTTTATCTGTGCCAGCACAAGGCAAAGTTTGCCTTCCATTGCCAGTCCAATCTTGCAACTGGGAAGTGGAGAAATTCCCATGCAAAGGATTGAAACCTTCCCTTTTACTGCAGCCTTCACATCTTCTGCTGGACTTACCTTTTGGGGGAATGGGTAGAGGAGTGGTGCTCTCTACTAAATGATGAACATTCTCCCACCTGCTTATAATCTTCACCTCACAGTGTCTCCAAACTCATGTAGACCATCACCCTAAAGTCATTCCCAAACCCCACTGCCTGATCCCTCATTTCCATCCTCCTCAACTTTATCATCCCAAAATTTCAACCTAATTCGACTTACCTCTTTCACTGTGCCCTCTGTAATGCCTGTTTCTTAAGCAATAAACTTCCTTTGATCGTAATTCTTTTCCTTTCCCACTGCTTCCATTGACAGATCTACTGTAACCTGGCTTTCTCCTGATGACTTAACTTCTCTGGCTACCCATTCTAATACTGTCTTCACCTACAATCATGTTCTTTGCCTCACTGAGAGAGGCAAGGGAGTTGGAATACTCCTTGCTTCCCATTTCCACTTTTAAGTTTTCCTCTTTTCTCTGTCATTCAGTAAGCTCTTTTTCTCTGATGTCCAGGCTATTCACATCTACCATTCAATCACAATCTGAGTTGCTATTATCTATATATAACCCAGATCACTCCCTTTCCTTCCTCAATGAGTTTGATATCTCGATCACAATTTTTGTCTCCTTCCTCACTCTCGTCCTCATACTAAGTGCCTGAAAAATAAATATTGATACTCCCTCAAATACCCTAAAGTTTCAGTTTCTCAGCCTACTAGACACCCACAATAGTGCTAATACCTTTGTTTTTATATATTTATTTGTTTATTTGGATTAAAATGCCCATCCCTTGGCTCACTTCTTAAGCAGCCTTAATAACTGAATGGGTGTTGCCTCAGGTAAAGTAAGAATTCAGAAAGGCCTTAGCTTAAAATGTCCAGGGTCTCTCACAGTATCCTGGGGCATTCCCAGTTGTCTGATCTATATCTGACCAAAGGACCTGGATGGCTTTGGAGGAAAAAGTGAGGCATGTGAGTTTGCGTGGCCCTCCTTCAGTGTAATCCAATTCATTTGTAAATCATGACATCTTCTTCCTGAAATCATGGTCTTCTTCAAGAATGAAGGAGAAAACCACAACCTGTGAGTAGTCCAAGCTGCCCAATGGGGACTCAACTGGCCAGTTCCAGTTGAGCAGCTGAGCTCCTCTTCTCCTCTCCTCTACTTTCTTTTCCTCTCTCTACATAGGGTGCCATGTCCTTACCTGAGGTTGTTGTGCTCAAAGGAAGGTAAATTTTCATGGTTGAAGCCTGCCTCAGTATTGTGGGGTTTACTGGCTATTTTCTTTCTTAAAGACCATGCCTGAAATCCAATTCATTGTAGCCACTGGACCCAAATGGCTCTGGAGGAGAAAGTGATCCTGATGACTATGCACAGCCCTTCATTATCACTGTAATCTAATTGATTTACAAGTCACGATGTCATCTTTTGATGTAACGTTCCTCTTTGAGAACAAAGGATAAACCACATGAACAATCACAGATTTTCCACATCTTTGTTCAAGAATTCCAAAATTTCCTTCTGTAACTATAATCCACTAACTTTTGACCTCTCCCTCTTCCTTTCCTTAAAAAGCCTCCTCTTCATCCGAACCACATCCATCTCTTGACTCCTTAATTCTCTCCCTAGTCAACTCCACTACATTAGTTGCTCTCACTGCTTTTCACTATCTTGTCACTTTGGTGAACCAATTCAACTCTGTGTTGTCTTCCTCTCTTGAATCAATAATTCTCTCATCATTGCTGACAATTACACTTAGCTAAGCCATAGACTTGAATCACTTTCACCATTTATGATCTTTGCTCCTAAACACATTTTATACATTCTACATAAACATTCATATTAAAAGTATTTTCATTTTAGCCATCTTGTATAGAAGAATTAGGATGTGTGGGAGGAACCATGAAAAAGAAAAAAATAAAACTAAAGAAAACCAAAAAGAGAGCAAATAGTATTCTTCAATCCACATTCAGCCTCCTTATTTTTTTGTGTGGATATAGATGGCATTTTTCTTTTATTATACCTAATTTATTTTTTTAGTTTTCAACAATCATTTCCAGAAGATTACAATATTTTGAGTCACAAATTTTCTCCCCATCTCTACCCTCCCCCTTTCTTGAAGATAGCATTATTCTGATTGCCCTTTCCCCAATCTACTATCCCTTCTACTATTCAACTCCTGCCCCCTCCTGCCTTATCCCCTTTTCCTTTACTCTTTTATAGGGCACGATAGATTTCTATACCCCATTGCCTATATACCTTATTTCCCAGTTCCACACAAAAACAATTTTTTTTAATATTTGTTTTTAGAAGTTTGAGTTCTAAATTCTCTCCCTTCTTCCTTCCACACACACCCTCCTTGAGAAGCCAAACAATTCAATATAGATTATATATGTATCATTACTCAAAACACTTCCATAAAAGTCATGTTGTGAAAGACTTAACTATATTTCCCTCCATCCTATCCTGTCTTCCATTTTATTCAATTTTCTCCTTTCACTGTCCTTTTTCAAAAGTGTTTGCTTCTGATCACCCCTCCCTGCCACTATCTTCACATCTATCAACCCCCTCCCTGTTATACCCCCCCACTTCCCTGTAGGCTAAACTAAGCAATTGAGGGTGTATATTATTCCCTAGTTAAGTCAAATCCTATAAGAGTAAGGTTAACTTATTCCCTGTAGCCTTCCCCCTCTTCCCTTACATAATAAAAGCTTTTTCTTGCCAATTTTATGGAGATAATTTACCCCATTCTATTTCTCCCTTCCTCCCTCACTTAATATATACCTCTCTCACCCCTTAATTTTATTGTTTTAGACATCGGCTCTTCACCCTGTGAATTGCCCTCTTTCTTTACATGTGTATATTCCCTTCAATTACCCTAAGATTGAGAAAGGTCTCATGAGTTACAAATATCGTCTTTCCATGGAGGAATGTAAACAGTTCAAGTTTAGTAAGTCCCTCATGATTTCTCTTTCCTGTTTGCCTTTTTCATACTTCTCTTGATTTTTGTATTTGAAAGTGAAATTTTCTATTCAGCTGGGTTTTTTTTTTGTTTTTCATCAAGAATGCTTCAAAAGCCTTTATCTAGTGGAAAATCCATTTTTCCCCTGAAGTGTTATGCTCAGTTTTGCTGGGTTGGTGATTCTTGCTTTTAGTCCCTTTAACCTCTGGAATATCATATTCTAAGCCCTTAGATCCCTTAAGTAGAAGCTGCTAGATCTTGCATTATCCTGATTGTGTTTCCATAGTACCCAAATTGTTTCTTTCCAGCAGCTTGCAATATTTTCTCCTTGACCTGGGAACTCTGGAATGTGGCTACAATATCACTGGGAGTTTTTCTTTGGGGATCTTTTTCAAGAGATGATTGGTGGATTCTTTCAATTTCTATTTTACCCTTGGGTACCACAATATCAGAGCAATTTCCCTTGATAATTTCTTGAAAGGGGATTTCGAGGCTCATATTTTCTTCATAGCTTTCAGGTAGTCCAATAATTTTTAAATTATCTCTCCTGGATCTATTTTCCAGGTCAGTGGTTTTTCCAATGAGATATTTCATATTACCTTCTATTTTTATCATTCTCTTAGTTCTGTTTAAAAATTTCTTCATTTCTCATAAAATCATTAGCTTCCATTTATTCCATTTTCATTTTTAAGTAATTATCTTCTTCAGTGAGGTTTTGGACCTTTTTTTTTCATTTGGCCAATTCTGGGTTTTTTTGTTTGTTTGTTTGTTTGTTTTTTAAGGCATAAATCTCCTCATTGGCTTTTTGGACCTCTTTTGCCATTTGGGTTAGTTTATTTTTTTCTTTATCCTTTATTGGATATTTATTACAATCCACATGCATTTTCTATATATACAAATTTTCAAAAACGACCTGATTCTTTTCTTTTTTATAATTATTTTTTTTTATTTTTAGTTTACAACACTCAGTTGCATATAACGTTGAGTTCCAGATTTTCTTTCCCCTCCTCCCCACCACCATCACCAAGGTGGCATGGAATCTGATATATATTTTAAATATAACTTCACATTGAATTTATTTACACAAAAGTCAGTTGTAAAGTGCAATTATGACTAAAAGAATGAATCACAACAAAGAAGACACAAAAAAATGAAAAAAAGAAAAGATAAAAAAGGGAAAAATGGCAAGCATAAAGTGTACCTCAATCTGCATTCAGACTCCATAGTTCTCTCTCTGGATGTAGGTAGCCCTCTCCATCATAAGTCCTTTGGAGTTGTCTTTGCACCTTGTATTGCTGAGAAAAGTGAAGTCTATCAGGGTTATTCATCACAGAATCCATATATCTGCGGTTGTATATAATGTTCTCCCCATTCTGCTCTCTCCCTTCACTCAGCATTATATCGGGTAGGATTTTCCAGGTTATTATGAAGTACACGTGATCCCAATTTCTTATAGCAAAGTAGTATTCTGTTACCTTCATATACCACAACTTCTTCAGCCATTCCCAAATGAATGGGCATCCCCTTGATTTCCAATTCTTTCCTACTACAAAAAAAAAGGGGCTATAAATATTTTTGTAAATATGGCTCCATTTCCCACTTGTGTGATCTCTTTAGGATACAAACCTAAAAGTGGTATTGCTGGGTCAAAGGGAATGAACATTTTTATAGCCTTTTGGGTGTAGTTCCAATTTGTTCTCCAGAATGGCTGGATCAGTTCACAACTCCACCAGCAATGTAACAATGTTCCAATTTTCCCACATCCTCTCCAGCATTTATCATTTTCCTGTTTTGCCATGTTAGCCAATCTGACAGGAGAAATGTGGTATCTAAGAGTTGTTTTGATTTTCATTTCTCTAATCAGTAGTGATTTAGGGCATTTTTTCATATGCCTATAGATATCTTTAATTTCTTCCTCTGAAAACTGCCTGTTCATATCCTTTGACCATTTCTCAATTGGGGAATGACTTGTATTCCTGCAAATTTGTCTTAGTTCCCTTTATATTTTGGAGATGAGGCCTCTATAAAGACACTAATTGCATTGGATTTTTTATACAAAAACATTTCAATTTAACATAATCAAAACTATCCATTTCACATTTTGTAATGCTCTCTGTCTTTTGTTGGGTCATGAATTCTTTGCTTTTCCATAAATCTGATAGGTAAACTATTCCTTGTTCTCCTGAATTGCTTATAGTATCAACCTTTATTCCTAAATCATGAGCCCATTTTGACTTTATTTTGGTATATGGTGTAAGACATTGGACAATGCCCAGGTTCTGCCATACCATTTTCCAATTTTCCCAGCAGTTTTCATCCAATAGTGAATTCTTAGCCCAGAAGCTGGATTCTTTGGGTTTATCAAAGAGTAGACTGCTATAGTCGACAACTGCATCTTGTGTACCTATCCTATTCCACTGATCCACCATTCTATTTCTTAGCCAGTACCAGGTTGTTTTGGTGACTACTACTCTATACTACAGTATGATATCTAATATGGCTAGGCCAACTTCCCTACCATTTGTTTTCATGAATTCCCTAGATATTCTAGACCTCTTCTTTTTCCAGATTAAATTTCTTATTATTTTATCAAACTTTGTGAAATAGTTTTTTTGGTAGTTCCACTTGTATGGCACTAAATAGGTTAATTAATTCAGGTAAAATTGTCATTTTTATTGTATTACCTCAGACTAACCATGAGAAACTGATATTTTTTCCATTTATTTAGATCTGACTTTATTCACATGAAAAGTATTTCATAATTTTGTTCCCATAGGCCCTGGGTTTGTCTTGGCAGGTAGAGTCCCAAATATTTTGTAGTGTCTACAGGAACTTTGAATAGAAATTTTCTTTCTGGCTCTTGCTATTGAGCTTTCTTAGTAATGTATAGGAATCCCAAGGATTTATGTGGGTTTGTTTTATAATTCTGCAACTTTGCTAAAGTGCCCAGATCATTTATCTCCTTTTTCCCTATTTTATTCATGTAAGCAATTAGAGATATAAAACTTCCCCTAAGAACTGCTTTTGCTGCATCCAATAAGATTTGGTATGTTGCCTCATTATTGTCATTTTCTTGAATGAAGTTGTTAATTGATTCTATGATTTGTTCTTTGACCCAATCATTCTTTGGAATTAGATTATTTAGTTTCCAATTAATTTTTAGCTTATTTTTCAATGGTTCTTTATGATAAATAATTTTTATTGCATCATGATCTGAAAAGGATGCTTTGACAACTTCTGCCTGGATTGTGAGGTTTTTATGCCATAATACATGGTCAATTTTTGAGTATGTGCTATGTACCTCTGAGGAAAAAAAAAAGTTTATTCGTTTTTATCCCCATTCATTTTTCTCCAGAGGTCTATCATATCTGACTTTTCTAAAATTCTGTCCATCTCTTTAACTTCTATCTTGTTTATTTTGAGGTTATATTTATCTAATTCAGAGAGGGGGAGGTTGAGGTCTCCTATTATTGTAGTTTTGCTATCTATTTCTTTTTGTAACTCCTTTAATCTCTCCTCTAAAAATTTGCATGCCATACCACTTGGTTCGTTTATGTTAAACAATGATATTGCTTCATTGTTTATGGTGCCTTTTAGCAGGATGTAATGTCCTTCCTTACCTTTTAATTAGATTTATCTTTACTTTTGCTTTGTCTGAGATTAGGATTGCTACCCCTGTTTTTTTTTTTTTACTTTAGCTGAGGCACAATATATTTTACTACAGCCTTTTACCTTTACCTTTTTTGTATCCCCCTGTTTCAAATGTGTTTTTTGTAAACAGCATATTGCAGGATTATGGTTTTCAATCCATTCTGCTATCTCCTTCCGTTTTATGGGAGAGTTCATCCCATTCACATTCACAGTTATGATTACTATCTGTGTCTTTTTGTCCTTCTTATTTCCCCCATTTATGCTTTTATTTCTCTCTTTCCCCTTCCACTCCTCAACAAAGTTTTGCTTTTGACCACTTCCTTCCTCAGTTTACCCTCCCTCTTGATTCCACCCCTGTTTTCCACTTGCTACTTCTTCCTTCCCTTCTGACCACATCCCTCCCTTTTTTCCCCATTTCCCCTCCTACTGCCTCTGGGACAAGTTGGATTTCTGTACTTATCATGGTACATTATTCCTTTCTTGAACCAAATAATGCTCTTCTCCCTCCCATCTTTCCCTCTACTATAGTGTATTTTTGTGCCACTTATTTTGATACAATTTACCCTTTTCTACTACTTCCTTACATCTTCTCCCAGAACCTTCACTTTACATTTCTTAATTATGGTTTTTATCCTTATATCAGTTATTTTATACAGACATCCACAGTCTATGTGTATCACTTTCAATTATCATAATAACTGTACTATTCCAATTTCTCCTGTCATTTCATGTAGAAGCTGAGAGATCCCGCGCAATCCTGACTATAGTTCCACAATATTTGAATTATTTCTTTTTGGCTGCTTGCAGTATTTTCTCCTTGACTTTGTAATTATAAAATTTGGCTACAATATTTCTTGGAAGTTTCAATTTGGGTTCTCCTTCATGGTGTGATCGTTGGATTCTTTTACTGACTATTTTAACCACAGGTTCTAGGGCTTCTGGGCAGTTATCTTTGATAATTTCCTGAAAGATACTGTCAAGGCTCTTTTTTTCATTGTTGATTTCCAGTAGATCAATAATTCTTAGATTTTACCTCCTGTATCTATTTTCCAGTTCAGTTGTTTTCCCAATCAAATGTTTCACATTTTCTTCTATTATTTTCATTCTTTACATTTTGTTTTACTACTTCTTCATGCCTCATAGAGTCATTATTTTCCACTTGCTCAATTCTAATTTTTAATAAGTTGCTGTCTTCATTTTGCTTTTGAGTCTCCTTTTCCAGTTGGTTGATTTTACCTTTCATGGTGTCATTTTCTCTGTTTAGATTCTAAATCTCCATAGCCATTTCGCTGTTCCTATTCCTAAAATACTTGATTTCATCAGTGTTGAATTTTTTTCAATTTTTTTCCATTTTTCCTTTTACCCGAATTTGGTTTTTAAAATCCTCCTTTAGCTCTTCCAGTAATGCTTTTTGGAATTGCCAAAATGCATTACTTGAAGGGGTTAGTCTATTTTTAAAGTGTTATTTTCTTCCGTATTTTTTGGATCTCCTTTAGCAAGCTGTTGACTCATTTTTCATGATTTTCTTGTGTCACTGTCATTTCTTTTCCCAGTTTTCCTCTACTTATCTCACTGGTTTTTCAAATCTTTTTTTGAGCTCTTCCATGCTCAATTTATATTTCTCTTTGAGGCTTTTGATGTAGGATCTTTGACATTGTTAACTGTATTTTTTAATCTTATTTGTCAACAAAATAAGATTCTATAGTTTGAATTTTTCATGCTGTCTGCTCTTTTCCCAGCCAATTACTTGAATTTTGAGCTCTTTGTCTAGATATGATTGCTTCCAGAGTGGAGAGTGCTCTGTCCCAAGTTTCAGGGGTTTTGTGCTGCTGTTTTTAGAACTACTTCTAGGAACCTATAAATTTTCATTTTTTCTGAGGTGGTATGATCCAATGAGAGGGGTTTACTCCTCTCCTGGCCTGTGCTCTTGTCTTTGAGTGACCTCAAGCACTCTTTTCCGCCTTGGAACTGGTAAGAGGACTCCCCCTCCACAGCCACCACAAGTCCTGCCACACCAGAGCTCTTCCGCACCCCAGGACCCACCAAGATTGTGACCCAGACTGAAGCAGGGCAAAGCAAAAGAATCCTGCCTCAGGGTCAGCAAAGTGATCTCTGCAGTCCTGCTCTGAGGAGCCACTTCATTCCCCATCATCTCTTTGCCTGGAACTCCGAAACAGCTGCTGCAGCCACCTTTGCTGCCCCAGGGCTAGGGCCAGACAGAACTCTTTTCTCACCGAGGTCCAACAGAGTTTCTCCACTGACCCGCTAAGTTGTCTTTGACTTTTGTGTGTTTACATGTCTGGAAAATGCCACAGCTCATTGTTTCAGTGCCCTGAACCCTGCTCAACCCATTCTGCTCTGGCCTGGTCTGTCTGTGCATTCCCCACACTAGACTGTGCTCAGCTCCAAGCACTGTGCATTAGACCCTTCCCAGCAGCCATTCAGGCCAACTTGTGCTGGCCACTTTTTTCACTCTGTCAGTTCATGCATTCTGTACCTCTACAATTTCTTTAGAGTCATTTTATAGGTGTTTGGAGGGATTTATCTGAGAGCTCAAGTAAGTCTCTGCTTTTATTATTCCACCTTTACTCCTCCCCGAAGGTTTTTTTTTTTTTATTTCAAGGCTACAGTTAACATCTGCAACGATCTTTAAGGCTAATAACATAAAATCTGAAACTGTTTCCATTTATTCCCCTTCTATTTGAAAAAAAGTGATGTGTGCAGGAGGGCGCATCATGCATCCTCAAGAGGAAGGCCAGTCTGGCTCCAGCTGTGGCTCAGGGGGATGCTGGAGCCATCGGAGGGGCCCTAGGCCCCCGAAGGAGGGCCCAACAAGACTAGCACAAAGATTACTGTTACTTGAAGAAATGGAGAATGATCACAGTGGCCAGAAGACTGAAAAAAAGTCATCTCATATAAAAGCAGCTAAGCTAGCCTATACAAGGAATCAGAACCTTTTAAATGATATAAGAACATTAGAAAAGATACTTGAAAAAAAGGTACATATACGATCACATCCTGAAATGGTTAGTCTTGAGACTCTCTACTGGGCATCAGCACAAGAACAGGCCCCCAAGTGGGAGCAGTTTCTTTTAGGAAGAACACAATATCCCATTGGTGTTAGATATCAAAATCCAGCAAGAAATGACGTCAGAGATGTCACAGAGAGATAACCACAAGAAAGGTGTTGTTTTCAGTTCTCTGCTTCAGAATGCCTGATCAGGAAAGAAAAACTTACCTGGACATTGTATCAACCCAAAGGAAGTTGTTTATCTAAAGACATACATTAGCGTGTATTCTGTTACCTGTCTGACAGTAGGGAGACTTTTAAAATTTACTGGAAATTTTGTTAAACCAGGATTGAAATTCATTACAGTCTTTTTATAGGATGATGAGAATTGTTTTTACTTTTAATCTGTCATTTCATCAAACTTTTAGGAATGTAAAAGAAAAATTTTGAAAGATGATTTTGAAAGATTAAATTAATGGTTAAAAAAAAGAAAAAAGTGATGTGACCATTTGTCAACATCTTAGTTTTTGTGTTTGTGTGTGTGTGTGTGTGTGTGTGTGTGTGTGTGTGTGTGTGGTTGTTTGTTTTTTTTATTTTAGTTAAACTTCAAACTAGCTTTTGTACTGTCTTTTTTCACCCTCATTAAGGAGTTTCTTAATTCTTCCCAATTTCCTGCCATCAGCAAGGCATCATCTGTGTATCTGAGATTGTTGATATTTATCCTAGCAACTTTAATTATGGCTTTTGATTCATCTAGCCTAAAATTTCACATAATACACTCTTCATATAATTTAAATATAAAAGATGACAATATACAGACTTTTCCGATTTTTAACCAATTATGTATTCCATGTTCAGTTCTGTTTCTTAATGGCCCACATATAACTTCCTCAGGAGATAAGTAAAATGATGTGGTCCTCGTCTTTTTCATGACTTGCCACATTTCATTGTGATCCACACATACAGAGGCTGGAGAAGGAAATGACAATCATTCCAATATCTTTTCCACAACAACTCCATTGATAACATTAAAATGATAAAAGAGATGACATGTGGAGATGAGTCCCTGAACATGCAATATTTCCAATAGGCTACTGAGTAGGAGTGGAGGTCTATAGGAAACTTTAATCCCAATATCTTCCCTACATTAATTATTTCCTCTTTATCCTACATAAATTTGTATGTCACTTCCATCAGGTTGCAAGCTCCTTGAGGGCTGGGACTATGTCATTCAACTGCTCAGGAATGTTTCTGGCTGCTGTTGTTGTTGATGTGTTATTTCAAAATGTCTAAGTGTTCATGACCCCATTAGGGGTTGTTTTGGCATAGATACTAGAAAACTTTGCCATTTCACTTTTCAGTTCATTTCACAGATGAGGATACTGAGACAAACAGACTTAAGTGACTTACCCTGGGTCATACAGCTAGAAAGCATCTGAGGCCAAATTTGAACTCAGAAAGGTGAGTTTTCCTGACTTCAGGCCCAGCATTCTATGCCCTGTGCCACTTGGTGGCCCTCAGGAGCCTTTATTTAACTCTTCTTGCCTTAAGATAAAATATACATTTTGTGTGTGTGTTATTTGAAGTTCTTTACCATCTGGTTATAATTTAGGCTTTCCAGGATAATAACCACAAACTCTATGTTCAATATAAATTAGATAATATGCTGTTCCCTGTATAAAGCATTCCACCTGTTTTGAACTAATCAAGCAACAGATAATATGCTGTTCCCTGTATAAAGCATTCCATCTCCTTTGAACTAATCAAGCAACAAGAATTTATGAAGCACTCCTTTCACTTTGCATGGTTATCCCCCATGTAATGCCTAAATTATCTATGGCTTAGTTCATGCCACCTCAATCAAAATACATTTCTTAATTTTTAAAATTTTTATGCCCCTCTTTAAACAACAAGAAAGCATTTATTATTCATCCATTACACATTGAACACTGAATTAGACATTGAGAATATAAAGACAAAAATAACTTAGTTCTTATCCTTGAATGACATGCACATAGTGGTTGAGATAACTTTGAAGAAGAATAAGGATTTTGAAAAGTAAGTTGAGGAAGTAGTGCATTCTTTGCATGGCATAAAGCTAGTGTAAACTCAGTGAGTTAGGAGGGAGAGTATCATGTACAAGAGAAAGTAAAAAGGCCGGTTTGGCTACACTGTAGAAGGGATTAAGTTGTGATAAGGTTGAAGATTTAAATTAAAAGAAAAATTATGATTTTACATTTGAAACAAAAGAGTTTGTATATGAATCTAGAGATAATAGGGAAGTTTGAAGTTTTTTTGAGGAAGGAAGTAACATGGTGCAACTTGCACATTAGGAAAATCACTTTGGTGCCTGTTAGGAGAATGTATTAGAGTGGAGAAAGGTATCAAGCAAGATGATCAATTAGGAAATGATTGTACTTGTCTAGAGAAGAGATGATAGGAACCAGAATTAGGGTCATACCTGCCTGAATTGATAGAAGGGGACAAATGTAAAACATGTTGTAAAGGTAGAAATGACAAAATTTGGTAATCCCATGCATATTCAAAATGAGAGATTGTTAGGAGTTAAGCATGACCTCAGTATTACAAACATAGGTAATTGGAAAAAAAAACTATCCTCAAAATAAAAACAAAAGTTTGGTAGAAAGGAAGGTTTTGGGTTAAAAGATGAGTTAAGCATTGAACATGCTGAATTCAAGATTTCTGCAATATATCTAGTTCAAAATATTCAAAGGACAATTGCTGATGTAAAACTGGAGCTCAGGGGAGACACTGGCCCTGGAAAAGATATGCCTAGGAGTCATGATCATGGAGTTGATAATGAAAACCAAGAGAGTTGGGCTGATAAAATCATACACACACACACACACACACACACACACAACATGAGTGTAGGAAAGTAAGGGAAAAAGAACAATGACAGTGACATGTGTTATATCTCCAGCTAGTGACCATGATCTCATAGTCGATCCCGCAAAGAATATTAAGAGGTCAGACTATTAGGGGCAACCTGACATAAAACATTGTGTTAAAAAGCCAGGAAGAAAAAAGATATCTTAGAGAAGAGGGTAGTTACCAATGTCATACCATAGGGAACAATTAGGTAGAATAAAGTAGAAATTGATAAAGCCAGTGTTCCACTACCATAATCTTTGAGAATACATGGTTATTTCATGACACAATAAAGTACTAAAAAGAAGCTGAGTTGATTACCATTAATCTAATCTCTGTGATCATGGCATATTTCTATGACATTTCATACGTATATATATATGTATATATATGTATATATATGCATATATATGTACGTATACATATATATGTACATATACAAATATATATATACATATATATAACATATAAGACTCACAATCAGTGAAAATATAATATTGATATTAAAAAATAAAGACAAGGGTAGATAATTTATCAACCTGACATCAGAAAATGTATTCATACATCCAAAACTCACCAATGTTTCAGCAGAATGGTTAATAAAGGAATTTAAAATACATAACATTCAATTATTTTAAAGATGCATTTATGAGCAGAGATTTGTGACCAAAAGTTCAATCAGTAAATGAAGCACTGTGAATACAACAACAGCCATATGTCAACTGGGTGGGGGGAGGTATCTACCCTCTTTACTCAGGTAAAAAAATGTGATCACATGGTTGATTACTTTCTAATCACGGAGGGCAACATCCTCTCGTTATGGATATCCATCAGTAGTGTGCTCACCAAGAATATGTAGTAATGCTCTCCTCTGCTTGTGATACCCAGATTATTATGGGTTCAGCCTTGAGAGAATTTTGGAAACTTATATTTCTATATTCAGTAATAAAACAAGTTGTTCCACTGATTGAAAAAAAAATCATGCAGAAATCTAAATTTTACCTAAAAATGAATTTGTTATACTGAAAAGGATGGGGGCACAGGGAGGTAGATAGGATATTTTGCTGATACATAGAGCTATGAATGAGTGAATCAGTCAATGAATAACTATTATTAAAAGTGCATACAATGTGCCACACACCGTGTAAAAACTAGGGATGCAAATATAACCTAAGCCAAAGAAAATGCCTTCCCTAGATGAACTCATTTTCTAATGTAGAAGATAAATACATATATGATATACAAAAGGAAATTTCAAAGGGAAAATGATAGTCTTATTAAAGATTAGGAAAAACTTCATGGAAAAGACAGGATTGTAGCAGAGATTTTAAGGCAACCAGGAGTTGTAGAAAAGGAGAAAGAGCATTTTAAGCATGAATTATAGCAACTGTAAAGAAAATATGGCAAAGAAAAGGTATTAGTTCTTTTTGCAGGAGGCAAGATGGTGGATTAAGAAGTAAGTCACTCTCACTCACCCTTATTGACCTCTAAAACCCAAGAAAACATTGCCCCAGGAAAAATCCACTAACCACAGACCTAGGAGAAAAATGGGGTGGGGGTAGGATCAGAAGTGTTTTGGACAAGGAAGCATGGAGGATTGGTGGGAGAAGTTCCTTTTGCTCTGGTGGAAAGGGAGTGGTACAGGATTGAAGGTGTCCTGCCAGGCCAGCCACAAGGCCTACCTTGACATAACAGTAGGTGATCCTGAGCACCAGGATGGTGGAGCAAACAAGCACTGACACCAGGACTCCCTCATGCTTTGGTGTGGCCAGGGGAAGTGGCAAACTCCAGCTAAGAGAACCACTGCAAGGCAAGTGTCTTCCAGCAGCTGAACTTCCACATGCCTCACATTGACTCTAAGCAGGCTGGAGTCCTCTAGCAACCAAATCTCCTCATGCTTTAGTGAAGTACAGGAGAGCAAGTGTCCTCCACCTTCTAGACTGCTGTTCTACCTCAGAGAACTTCAGTGTAGCCCTAAGGAAATGTAGAAAAACCACACCTGACCTCATCAAATACCAGGTACCAACACTAGGAACCCAGCTCAGCATGAGGTAAGCTGCTATCACCTGAGGCCACAGGACACAAAGATAGGGACCAGGCCCCTGGTATCCAGCACAAGAACCTTGGGACTGTGCTCCCTGTGCTCCATCAGGAAAACTCAACTTTAAGAGGCAGAAAATAGATAAAAATAATGAACAAAAAGAAGAAACAGGCACTGAAAATAGATTATTTCTATGGGGATGGGGAAGATCAAAACACAAATTCAAAAGGGAACAACATAGTCAATACACCCATATCTGAAATATAAAACTG
The DNA here is from genome assembly GCF_011100635.1 of Trichosurus vulpecula. Classification (NCBI taxonomy): domain Eukaryota; kingdom Metazoa; phylum Chordata; class Mammalia; order Diprotodontia; family Phalangeridae; genus Trichosurus; species Trichosurus vulpecula. The sequence continues at coordinate 414,291,351 of NC_050576.1, read as the reverse complement.
GATTATGAACTGATCTCAAGCAAAAAAAAAAAGCCTTCTTGGAAGAGATCAAGAAGGATTTCAAAAGGCAAATAAGAGAGGTATAAGAAAAATTGGGAAAAGAAATGAGAGGTATACAAGGGAAAGTAAACAGTTTGGGAAAGAAAGGACAAAAATTGAATATAGAAGACAATTTCTGGACAAATTCCAAAGACAAGTTAGAAGTCAGTGAGAAAACGTTCTTTGACCAAGGTGAGAGAAATTTTCCATCTAACCTCAACCCAGAGGTGGCTGCAGTGGGGGCAGCAGTGCCAGCAGAGGGGGCGGCTGCCATGGTGGCAGTGGCAAGATTAGAAATGGCTGCTTCTGGAGCTCCAGACTCACAGGTAGTGGGGGGAATCAAGCAGCTTATCAGAACAAGGGAACAGGGATTTTATTGCTGGAAATGAGGCAGGATTCTCTTGTTTTCCCTTACTTGGATCTGGGTCACAGTCCTGGGTGGTGGTCCTGGGTGAGAAGGAGTGCTGGTGTGGCAGAGCTTGTGGTGGCTGTGGAGAGGGAGTCACCATAGCAGTTCCAAGGCAGAAAAGAGTGCTTGAGGTCACTCACAGACCAGAGTAAGTACCAGTAACTACCAGGACAGTAGAAGAGTTAATATCCCTCATTGGATCATACCACCTCAGAAGAATGAAAAATTTACAGGTTCCTAGAGGTAGCTCTGAAAAGAGCAGCATAAAACTTCTGGAACTTGGGAAAGAGCAGTCTACACTCTGAAAGCAGTCACATCTTGAGAAAGAGCTAAAATTCAAATAATTGCCTGGGAAAATGAGCAGACAGCACAAAAAACTCAGTCTATAGAATCTTACATTGGTGACAAAGAAGATGAAAACATACAGCCAGAAGAAGACAACAAAGTAAAAAACCTACAAGAAAAATATGAATTGGTCAAAGGCCATAGAAGAGCTCAAAACATATTTGGAAAATCAAGAAAGGGAAGTAGAGGAAAAACTGGGAAGAGAAATGAGAGGGATGCAAGAAAATCATGAAAAATGAGTCAACAGATTGCTAAAAGAGATCCAAAGAATACTGAAGAAAATAACACCTTAAAAATATACTAACCCAAATGGCAAAAGAGGTCCAAATTGCCAATGAGGAGAAGAATCCCTTAAGCATCAGTATTGGCCAAATGGAAAAGGAGGCCCAAAAGCTCACTGAAGAAAAGAATTTCTTAAAAATGAAAATGGAGCAAATGGAAACTAATGATTTTATCAGAAATCAAGAAATTATAAAACAGAATGAAGAGAATGAAAAAAAATAAAAGACAGTGTCAAATATCTCACTGGAAAAACCACTAAAGATGGAAAATAGATCCAGGAGAGAGAATTTAAAAAAAATTTGGACTACTTGAAAGCCATGATAAAAAAAGCCTAGATATCATCTTTCAATAAATTATCAGGAAAACCCTCCAATATTGTAGAACTAGATGGGGAAAATAGAATTTGAATGAATACACCAAATGCCTCATGAAAAAGATCCCAAAAGGAAAACTCCTAGGAATATTGTAGCCAAATTGCAGAATTCCTAGATAAAGGAGAAAATATCACAAGAAGCCAGAAAGAAACAATTTAAGTATTTTGGAAACACAATCAGAATAACAAGATGCAGCAGCTTTTACACTAAGGGATCTAAGGGCTTGAAATATGAGAGGTAAAAGGAGCTAGGATTAAAACCAAGAATCACCTACCCAGGAAAATGGAATGTAATACTTCAGCGCCAAAAAAATAGATTTTCAATGAAATAGAAGACTTTCAAGCATTCTTGATAATGAAAAGTTCAGACAGAATAGAAAATTTGACTTTCAAATTCGAGAATCAATAGAAGCATGTAAAGGTAAACAGGAAATATAAGTTATAAGGGACTTGCTAGAGTTGAACTGTTTACCTTGCTACATTGAAAGACGATATTTGTAACTCATGATACCTTTTTCTCAGTATTAGCGTAGTTGAATGGAATATACATATACAAATACAAATACATATACATATACATATACATATACATATACATACACATACACATACACATACGCATACACGTATACAAACATATATACATACATACAGAGAGAGACAGAAAGACAGACCATCAGAAGGCACAAAGTGAATTGAGTATGAAAGGATGATATAAAAAACAATAAAACTAAAGGGCGAGAGAGGAATATATTGGGAGAAGTAGAAAGAGAGAGATAGAATGGGGTAAATTCTCTCACATAAAAGAGGCAAGAAAAAGTTGTTATAATGGAATGGAAAACAGGGTAGGTGAAAGGAAATGAGTGAACCTACAGGAAAGTCCAGGGGAAGGGGATGAGGGGGAATGATAGAAGGGAGGGCAGATTGGGGGAGGGGTAATCAAAAGCAAACATTTCTGAAAAGGAACAGGGTCAAAGGAGAAAAGTGAATAAATGCTGAACAAGATAGGATAGAGGGAAATATAGTTAGTCTTTAACAACATGATTCTTATGGAATTTTTTCCCCATAACAATACATCTGTAATTTATATTGATTTGCTTGCCTTGTCAAGGACGGTGGGTGAGGAGAGAAGGGAGAGAATCTGGAACTCAAAATTCTAAAAAAAATGTTAAAAATTGATTTTAAATACAACTGTGAAATGAGATATGCAGGCAAGGGGGTACAGAAATCTCTATGGCCCTACAAGAAAGTAAGGGGGAAAGAAATAAAAGGAAGAGTGAGGTGATAGAAGGGAGGACATCCTGGGAAAGGGGGCAATCAGAATACATGCCATCTGGGAGTGGGGGGGGGAGTGGAGTAATGGGGAGAAAATTTGTAACTCAAAATTTTGTGGAAATGAATGTTAAAAAATAAAAATAAATTAATCTTAAAAATTAAAAAAAAACAGAAAAAAGAAAACAATTACTGGGGAAGAAGGCAAGGTATCAGAAAATGCCAACTATGTAAAAATAAAATTATCAATAAAGGGAAATGCCAGGGTTAGACTAAAGACAAAACCAAACAATTCCTTATAAAATACAACTGGACAAATGGAAACAAATACACTAAAATAAAATTCCTTAAAAAGTAGAATTTGGCAAGGGGAATCTTATCAGTCTATGAGACATCAGGAAATATTTAAGCAAAATTTAAAAAATGAAAAAATAGAAGAAAATGTAAAATACCTTATTGGAAAAACAATTGACCTGTAAAATAGATCCTGGAGAAATAATATAAGAATTATTGGTCTACCTGTAAGCTATGATGGAAAAACGAAAAGAAAAGAAAGGAACCTGGAGAGCATCTTTCAAGAAATTATCAAAGAAAACTGTCCTTCGGTCCTAGAACCAGAGGGGGAAATAGTCATTGAAAGAATACACTGGTCACCTCCTAAAGGAGATCCCAAAGCAAAATCACCACAGAATATTCTAGCCAAATGCCATAATTATCCGGTCAAAGAAAAGATGTTACAAGCAGCCAGAAAGAAACAATTTAAATATGGCAAAACCACAGTCAAGATCATGCTGGACCTTGAAACTCCTACATTAAAAGATCAGAGGGCTTGGGATATGATATTCCATAAGGCAAAAGAGCTTGTAATACAACCAAGGATCAATTACTCTGCAAAGTGCATAGTGTTTCAGGGCAGAAGGTGGACATTCAGTGAAATAAGGGACTTTCAAAACTTCTGGATGAGAAGAATAGAGCTCAACAGAAAATTTGATTTTTAAATATAAGACTCAGGTATAAAACTGTAAAAGAGAGGCATAAAAATGTAAACAGGAAAGGAAAAAAAAACTTGGTGTTCAATAAGGGCAAACTTTTTAAATCTCTGAATGGGAAGATACCTGTAACTCTTGAGAACTGAATTTTATTATCATATTTGGAAGGGGCATACAAAGCATGGACATCAGTTGAAGTTAATGAGATGATAAAAAAAAATCTAATTAAGACATTAAAAGGGATTGTAATCAGAAGAAAGGAAGGGGGCAACCAGAAAAGAATAAGTTACATTACAGGAAGAGAAGCAAGGACGTACTACAGTAGGGGAAAGTAGAGAGGGAGAAGAGCATTGTTGGAACTTTATTCTCATTAGATTTGGTTCAAAAAGGGAATAAAATAATCAGTTAGGTATAGAAGTCTGACTTACCCTATAGGAAGTAAGAAGAAGTAGAAGGGGAAGAAAAAGGTAAAAAGTGAATAGAAAGGAGGGAAGAAGTAGTAAGGGAAAAGGGAAAGAAAAGGGAAGTGCAGATAGAAGGGAGGGCAGATTGATAAGGGGTAGTTGGAAATAAAAAATGGGACAGGGAAAGGGAGAAAAAAGAGAAAAAATAAACAAGGGGGAAAAGGATGGAAAGACACAGGTAGTAATCATGACTGAATATAAAAGGAATAAATTTTCTCATAAAACAGAAGTGAATAGTAGAGTGGATTGAAAACCACGATCCTACAACATATTGTTTACAAGAAAGACATTTGAAGCAGAGGGATACACACAGAGTAAATGTGAAAGGCTGGAGTAGAGCATATTATGCTTCTGCAAAAGTAAAAAAAAAAAAGCCAAAAAAGAGGGATAGCAATTCTCAGACAAAGCAAAAGCAAAAATAGAACTAATTAAAAGAGGCAAGGAAGGACACTACTTCCTGGTAAAAGGTACCATAGACAATGACGTAATAGTCTTACTAAACTTATATGCACAATGTGGCATAGCATCCAAATTTAGAGAATTTAAGAGACTTTCAGGAAGAAATAGACATCAAAACTACTTGTGGGGGATATCGACCTCCACCTCTCAGAACTAGGTAAATTTAATCACAAAACAAATGAGAAAGAAGTTAATGAGATGAAAATAATTTTAGAAAAGTTAGTTATGGTAGATCCCTGAAGAAAATCGAATGGTATGGAAAAGAATATATTTTTTTTCCTCAGTGGTAAATGACACCTACAGCAAAATTGACCATATATTAGGAAAAACAAAGCCATGTCATCCAATTTAGAAAGCCAGATATATTAGATGCATCAATTCAGCTCATGAGGCAACAAAAATTACATCTAATAAAGGTCCATGGAAAGATAGACTAAAGATTAAATGGAAAATAAATAATCTAATCCTGAAGAATGAGTGGGTCAAACAACAGATCATAGAAACAATCAATAAATTCATCCAAGAGAATGAAAATAATGAGACAACGTACTAAACATGAGATGCAGCCAAAGTGGTTCTTAAAGGATATTTATATCTCTCAATGCTTACATGAATGAAATAGAGAATACATGAATGAATAGAAACATAATAGAAATGAATAGAGATGAAATAGAAAATACATGAATGAAAAAGAGAATGAAGAGATCAATGAATTGGGCATGCAATGTTAACCCTTACAAAAGAGACAAATTATAAATCCCAATTAAATACCAAATTAAAAATATTGAAAACCAAAGGAAAGATTAATAAAACTGAAATTAATAAAACTATTGAACTAATCAATAAAACTAAAAGCTGGTTATATGAAAAAACATTGATTAATTTAATTTTAAAAAGAAAGAAGAAAAGTAAATTACCAGTATCAAAAAAGAAAAAGTTGAATTTATCACCAATGAGCAGGTAATGAAAATGATTAGATGCTATTTTGCCCAACTGTACTTCAATAAATTTGACAATTTTAGTGAAATTGATGAATATTTATAAAAAAACCATAAATTCCTCTGATTAATAAAAAGGGAAAGAAAATAATTAAATAATGCCATTTCAGGAAAAAAAAATAAAGGAACCTTCAATGAACTCCCTAAGAAATAATTTCCAGGCTCAGATGGATTTATAAATGATTTCTATCAAATATTTAAATGCAAATTAAACCCAATTCTATATAAATTATTTTGGAAAATAGGCACTAAAGGAATCACACCAAATTCTTCTTATGACCCAAATATGGTCCTGATACTTAGACCAGGAATGGCCAAAGCAGAGAAAGAAAGTTGTAGACCAACTTCCCTAATGCATACCGATGCAAAAATTTTTGATAAAATAGTAGCAAAAAGGTTACAGCAATTTATCATCCATATAGTACACTATTATTAGTTAAGATTTATATAAAGAATGAAGTGTTCATTCAATATTAGGAAAACTATCAGTATAATTCACCATACCAAAACAAAACTAACAGAAACCACATGATCATATAACACCTATTGCCATTTCCATTAAAAACAGTAGGGGTCATAGGAATAAATGGACTTTTTCTTGAAATAATAAGTAGCATCTAAGAACATTTGCAAGCATTATTTGTAATGGGGATAAGAGAAAAGGATGTCCATTATCACTACTGTTATTCAATATTGTACTAGAAGTCCTAGCTTTAGTAATAAGAGAAGGGGATAAAAATGAAGGAATCAGAAGAGGCAAAGTAGAAATGAAGGAATCATTCTTTGCAGGCAATATGATGGTATACTTACAGAATCCTAGAGAATCAAGTAAAAAGCTACTTGAAATAATAAATAACTTTAGCAAAGTTGCAGGATAAAAAATAAACCAAATAAATCTATATTTCTCTAAATTACTAACAATGCCCTAGAGCAAAAGATGGAAAATTCCATTTAAAGTTATTGTAGACATGATAAATTATTTGGCAGTCTACCTGAAAAGACATATCTAGGAACTATGTGAACACAATTAAAAGAAAAAAAACCACTGTTCATGCAAATAAAGTCACATCTAAACAATTGGAAAAACGTCGGGTGCTCAGGAGCATGCCAACCTAATACAATACAAATGTCAATTCCACCTAAATCAATTTACTTAATCAGTGCCATGCCAATCAAACTACCAAAAATATGGAGCTAGAAAAAAATAATAACAAAATTCATCTGGAAGAAGAAAGATCCAGAACATGAAGGGAATTCATGAAAAGAAATGATAGGAAATGTGGTTTACCCATTCCAGATCTTAAATTTTATTATAAAACAGCAATCATCGAAACTACTTGGTGTTGGCTAAGAAAGAGAATGCCAAATCAGTTGAATAGGTTAGGTACGCAAGACATGGCAGTCAGCGTCTATAGTAATGGCTGTAAAGAAGTTCAAAGCATCCACCTACTGGGATAAGAACTTACTCAGACAAAAACTGCTGGAAAATAGTATAGCAGAAATAAAGCATAGACTAACATTTTACACCATATACCAAGATAAAGTCAAAATGGGTACACAATTTAGATATAAAAGCTGATACTATTAGCAAACTAGGAGAGTTAGGCATAGTTTAACTGTCAGATTTATAGATAATGGAAAAATTTATGACTAAACAATAGAGAGAGAATAATTTGAGATGCGAAATGGATGACTTAGATTACATTAAATTGAAAAGGTTTTCCACAAACAAATCCAGAGCAACCAATATCAGAAGGCAAGCAGAAAGCTGGGAAACATTTTTTATAACCAGGCCTCATTTTTAAAATATATAGAGACTTGCATCAAATTTATAAGAATACAATTCATTCCTCAAGTGATAAGTGGTCAAAGGCTAAGAACAGGAAGTTTTCAGAGGAAGAAACTAAAGCTATCAATAGTCATAAGAAAAAAATACTGTAAATCACTATTGATTAAAGCAATGCAAAATAAACCAACTCTGAGGTAATACATCACACCTATCAGATTGGCTAACATCACAAAACAGAAAACTGATAAATGGTGGAGAAGTGGGAGAATTGAACACAAAATCATTGTTAGCTGAATTGTGAACTTATCCAACCATTCTTGAGAGTAATTTGGTAATATTCCCAAAAGATTGTAAAACTATGCATACCCTTTGACCCAAAGAGATAATACAAATGGGCAAGAAACCCACAAATACAAATATGTTGATAGCAGCTCTCTATGTGGTGGCCAAAATTGGAAGTTGAGGGGATGTCCATTAATTAGGGGATGGCCAAACGAGTTGTGGTATATGAATATAATGGAATAATATTTCTCCATAAGAAATAATGAGTAAGCATACTTCAGAAAAACCTACAAAGACTTACATGAACTGATGCTGAGGGAAGTGAACAGAATCAGGAGAATATTGTACACAGTAGCAGCCACATTGTGTGATGACTGACTTTGCTAAACTTAATTCTTCTCAGCAATGCAAGGATCCAAGACAACTCCAAAATACTCATGATGTAAAATTCTATACATATCCAGAAAAATAACTATAATGTGTGAATGTAGATAGAAGCATACTTCCCCCCCCCCATTTTTGTTTGTTTCTTATTTCCAATGGATCATCCCATTGGTTCTAATTCTTCTTCACAACATAACTAATTTGAAAATATGTTTAATATGAATGTATATGTAGAGACTATGTCAGATTGCAGATCATCTTGGGAGGTGGGGAGGATAGAGAAAGGGAGAAAATTTAGAAGTCAAAATCTTATGGAAGTGAATGTTGAGAACTAAAAATTTATTTTTTAATTAAATAAAATTGGGGAAAAAAAGAAAGAAAGAAGAGGTATTCGGTTGCATAGGATACTAAAGGTTTATAGAGCCATTAGGTGATGTCATTCTCGTACACCTGTAAAACCTGGGTGGTGTGCCAGAAAATTAAACTTCTACAATTTGAATTGTTTTGGGAAGATTCTCTACATTATCTGGCAAGATAATTCAAGGTGAGCTGTTAAGCATTCAAACTCTATGGCAGAGTGTTACCTCAGATAGGCCCCAAACGGCAAAATTACATTCACCTAAAAGACTATTTTACATAGAATTCAAAAAAGACAGACAGGTGCTCACAAAGAGGTTACAAGAAATGGTACAAGAACACATTCAAAGTCTCTCTGAAGAACTTAATATCGGTTGTGAGACATGAGAAATACTGGCACAAGACTGCCAAGTATGGTCTGCCTGCATCAAAGAAGGTTCTATGCTCTACAAGCAAAGCAAAATTGCAGTACTACAAACGAAATATGATATTTGAAAATATAGAGAAATCTCTATGTCAAATGTTCTTTTTTTTGTGACTGAGACATGGTAGAGCTTTCCAAGCTCTTTTTAGACTGATGTATAGTAGAATGTATTGTATCTTGACTCCAACATAATGGTGTCATTCATCCACTTTGAGTGCAATGGATAACAACAGCAGCCACTGCAAAAGTAGAAGAACAATAAATGAACTGCCCTATCAGGAAAAGCCCATAGACCTATATAGCTAGATTGTAGTTATTGTTTCTTCTTTCCAATGGATCATCCCATTGGTTCCAATTCTTCTTTACAACATAACTAATTTGAAAATATATTTAATATGAATGTATATGTAGAGGCTACATCAGATAGCAGATCAGTATATACAGTAAAATGTATGACTGGAAAGCTGTAAAGGGAAAGTATTGCAAAAAGGCTTTAAAAGCAATTGTATTATAGTTGATACTGGAGGAAACTACAGGAGATTACATGGGGAGGGGAAAATTTACATGTCAGAAGAACTGGGCTTTAGTAATGCCACTTTGGCAACTGAATAGAAGATAGACTGGAGTGAGGAGACACTTGAGGGATGGATAGCAATTGGAAGGTTATTGTACAAGTTCAGGCAGAAATTTGAAGACGTGCATTAGGTTGTTCATCTTTCATTTTTTAAGAAAAGTAACATCAAATTATTGGAAGAGTAATATCTTGACGTGCCTGTGAATTTGATTTAAATGAGGCAGAGTTGCACGGAGCCATGGGCCTCACTCTCTCTTCTAGCAATATTTATGTTTATTGGCAAGAGAGAAGTTAAAATGACTATCAGTGGTCTGTTATACAATGGATGACCTTGGCGTCTTCTGTCTGACCAAACGTTGAGCTTTCTACAATGCTTGCCTCAGCTTCCTTCATGGTTGTTGGAATAAAATTGTTCTCATATCCTCAATTTGCCTGGGGAAGTCCTCATATACTTGGTGAGACATGTTTCTTTAACAGTATTGGTAATTACACACATGCAAACACATATAATTAAGGGTCTCATTAATAGTATTCTGTAATAATTTGATATATTGATGGTAAATAATCAGCTGCACTCTTCCTAATCCAGTTGTCATTTGATTTTGTATTTTCTTCCTACATGTTGCAGTTTAAAAGAAAAATAAATGTTTTTAACGTTTAAAAATATTTCATCCATGAAAAGAGCAGATTTGTTAGGTACTTATGGTTTGCATTAACTTAAATTACTGTAATTATCACAATGTGGGCCTAGGCAGAGTATGGAGAATCGCTAATAGATGACCTAAATGTTTTAAATGATTGATAAAATTAGGATAATCATATTTCAATGTGATCTCATTTCATACCATATCCCTCACAACTTGAAGTATCATGAGAAATGGATATAAATATTCAGGCCAAACAGAAGTATCACTTTAACCCATCCATATTTTCTTCTTCATTCTGAGGAGTCCAGTTATTTATCTCCTACAAAATGACCATGTAATTGTTCAAAGTAGAGAATATTTTAGCTACTATAATTTCTTTTCTTTTGGGATTTTTATGAGAATAATTATATAATTTAATTATACTTATCTAAAATGTGATCTAAATAAAGTTGTACCTTAAAATTGTAACTGTCCTTATATGCTTGAATGTAGTGATAAAAACTGTAGAAATGCAATTTCCTGTATGGATAATAGAGGTTGTTATCATATGAGGAAAATTTGTTTAAGAAAAAGGACAATATGGCTGCATTCCTGCTACATCTCTACAATATCTAAGAAAGTTTGGAATATTCTTCTATGACAGTTATTATTATATATTTCCATCAGTTTAAACATGAAAATTTAGGACCCACTTTCATTTGGGTGTTGTTGGTCAGATTCAACACTTTTAAAATGATATGCCTTTTTTCATTTAAAACACACACATTACTGAAAAGAAATAAATAGATGAAATAATTCAAATATATTTTACAATGTTTTGATTCTTTGAATTACCAGCTTTATAAAAGTTTTTCAAGAAAAAGCAAAATTTTTTTGAGTTTAACTTTTTATTATTTAATACTTTTAGTTTTCAACATTGATTTCCAGAAGATTTTGGATTACAAATTTTCTCCCAATTTCTACCCTCCCCCACCCCAAGATGGCATATATTCTGATTGTGCCATTCCCCAGTATGCACTCCTTTCTTTCATCCTACTCCCCCCCACACCCTTTCCATTTTCTTGTAGGGCAAGATAAATTTCTATACCCCATTGACTGTATATCTTATTTCCCGGGTGAATGTAAAACAACTTTTTTTTGAGCATTTGTTTTTAGAACTTTGAGTTCCAAATTCTCTCCCTTGGAACTCTTTTGCCATTTGGATTAGTCAATTTTTTAAGGTGTGATTTTCTTCAGTATTTTTTTTGGATCTCCTTTAGCAAGTCATTGACTTGTTTTCCATGATTTTCTTGCATCATTCTCATTTCTTTTCCTTATTTTTCCTCTATTTGTCTTACTTGATTTTTGAAATCCTCTTTGAGCTCATCCATGGCCTGAGACCAATTCATGTTTTTCTTGGAGGCTTTTCTTGTGGGTTCTTTGACTTTTTTGACTTCTTTTTTCTGTATATTTTTATCTCCTTTGTCACCCAAAAAGACTCTATATTCTGAGTCTTTTTATGCTGCATGCTGCTCATGTTCATAGCCAACTACTCGACCATTGAGCTTTTGGTCAGGTTATGACTGCCTTTAGACTGGAGAGTGCTTTGTCCCAAGATTCAGTGGCCTTGCACTACTGTTTTCTAAGGCACCACAAGCTCTACCACATCAGTGCTCCACCTCCCCCAAGAACCGCCAACCAGCACTGTGATCCAGATCCAAGCAGGGCAAAGCAAGAGAACGCTGCCTCTGATTCAGCAAAGCAGTCCCTGCACTCCTGCTGAGATTGTCCTCTTGATTCCTCCCACCACATGGCCCAGGGACTCTTCAAGCAGCCACAGCTGGAGCTCTGCAAGAAGCTTTGACTTGTTTTAGGCAGCATGAAAGTAACAAGTAAAAAGGGATTGTTTGAATATTGGATTTAGTGCAAGGGTGATGGTGAGGAGTCTGCTTTTACCTGAAGAATGTAATGGTACCTAATGTACATATAGAGGATTTAGCCTTAATAACACAATGGCCCCTTCCATATCAGACTTCAGTGAAGTAGATGATGGTATAGGGTTTTATAACAGGGATAGTAAATAAGTGATGAGAGATGAGAGGGAACTCTTAGTGAACAGTCTCAATGATTTTGTTGAAATACAAAACAATAACCTCAGGTAAGATGATGAAAGTACAAGTGGCAAAAATCTTGTGGAAAGAAGAGCTTTCAAATAGTCATTGTGATGTGTGGCATTCATTACGGGGGAAATTTTTGGGACTATCTTTTCATAATGAGGAGACAATTTACACTAGCTATAATAAGTTTGAAGTAGACACAGTCAGCAGATTTGTCAATTTCCATTTCCATTCCACAACATAAACCTTTCCTTCCCTTACTGCAACTGCTATGTCCTTCTCCACTAAAGTTAAGTTTCTATTAATGTTGGTGTGTCTTGGTATTTATTAGTTCATAAAACTATTTATTATCTCTGTCCCTAGGTTGAAAATTCATAGGGACAAGGAAGCTTTTTAAAAAGAAAATTTTTTAACCTCCTCAGCCACCTTGAAAATTCTTATTAAAATTATGGTTGATAAACTGATTTTGATTCAATTTTGTGGTCAATATGACATAGGGATTTTGCTGGTGTCAAGCTGCGTTTACTGCAGATAATTCTCGCTTCAGGCCAATGTCATTCTCCCCACCAGAATCTCTACAGAATTTCAGATGTATGTTTTTTGGGGGGAGGTCCTAGCCTACTTGGTCCTGCTTCTCTTTAGTTTTATTGAAAATTTGCTTTATCTGGCACTCTTTCCCCTCTTTTACAGGGTATTTTTTCAATGGTTATAGGCTTGGAGATCACCTTGTCATAAGGTTCAAAAACTAAATTATTTCCATGGAAGGTGGTAGCAGATAAGAAATGGAACTCACCTGGATGCTCACATAATGGCTCTTCCCTTCGAAAGAATGGGTCCTATCTCCATATCTATCCTTTGAAATTATCCAATTTTTTCACGAAAATTAATGCTTTCTCTTTGAATGCTTATCAGAAGCTTAGGTTTGCTTACAAGAAGATAATGGAATTTATCACTAGGAGTGAACTAGAAAAAATTCGAACTTTGACTTTTTGAATAAATTATTGAGAACCACTCAAGATACAACCTAGATCCATGTTTTTCAAGAACCATGTTTTGGAGTGATGATCTATGTTTTCAAAGACTCAATGTAACCAGCTTATATTGATTATAATCTCACTGTAATTTGGGACATGTTACCTGATGAATCACTACGGCCGTGATAAATGCATGACATATTTTTTTTCTCATGATGCAAGACATAATTTTGTTTGATTAAAGTCTCAAATGACCATTTTTAGTGGAATTCAATTCAAATTCCCTCCAGTCTAATAGGGTGTATAAGAGTTGTTATTCTTCCTGTTTGTCCTGAAACAACTCAGTGTCATCTCCTGTGTTGGTAACCAAAAATGGGCTCCTTAGCACTTAGTTCAACAAGTGCCCTTAAATAGTTTGGCTTCTGTTCCCTTTGAGTAATTCATTGAGCCTTACTAGGTGCTAAGCCCTGGGCCCAAACCCCTATTAGGTATAAAACCTTAGTGGGTGTGGATTGGCAACTAAGGTGGGGCCCAAGGTGGGGCTAACTCCAGGGAGGGCCTAGTTTTCATGTCTGGGAGAGCAGAGGCTTAGACCACATGGGTTTAAGTCTGCCTCTTTGTGACGATTCTAGGTCACGTGGGTGAGTCGCATGTGTGACTCACCCCTGACACTGAAAAAGATATAAAAACCAGGGGTTGGCTGTCTGTTCTTTGGAGCTTTTTGCTGCAGCAGTAGTGGCATGTTACTCTGGGCCAGCCTTTCTTCTGAGCTCCTGGGCTGAACCTAGATGTTGGTAACTATGAATTGTATTGGGTCTATCTGTTGATGTTTGTACTTTATTTGTAATTTGCTCTGAAGTTCAGGGTGCTGGCTTTTTCCCTGAACTAAGTGAATGATATTTGTATGCCAAACTAAAGTAAGCTTGTCAGCCCCTTCACCTTGCTTTCCTTAGTTAAGCAGATCAAAAGAACCTGTGCTGTTGGCAGCTTTCTGGGTGCTGGCTGTGGGTGGATCTTACACCCCCACAGAAGCTGCTAGCCGGATTGTGGAAACATCTTCTTGCCACAATAAGGCATCAATCAATCAATCAATCAATCACTCAATCAACATTTATTGAGTGCCTACAATGTGACAGAAAACTTGTTAAGTGAAGAGCATACAATCATAGGTACAAGGTAGTCCTTGACTTTCAAAAGCTTATAATATAGTGGGAGAGATAATGTGTCAATAAATATATACAAAATAAGCTATGTGCAAGATCAATAAGAACTAATTAACAGATGGAAGGCACTAGAATTGAGAGTGGTTGGAGAAGGCTTCCTGTAGAAGATAGGTTTTTAGTTGGCACTTAAAGTAATTCAGTGCGATTAATAGTTGGAGCAGGTGAAAGAGAGCATTCTAAGAATGAGATAGTTGGAGAAAATGCTGGGAGCCAAGAGATGGAGTGTCTTGTTCAAAGAACACACAGGAGGCTAGTGTCACTTGACTAAAGATTGGGAAGGTACCAGGCAGCTATATTATGAAGAGGTAGCTATATGGCATATAAGATAGAGTGCTGGACCTAGATTCAAGAAGACAAGTTCAAATCTGGCCTCAGACATTTGCTAGTTGTGTGACACTGAGCAAGTCACTTAGCCCCTATTTTCCTCAGTTCTTATTTGTTCATTTGTAAAATGAGGGCACACTGGAGAAGGAAATGGAAAACCTCCCCAGTCTCTTTGCCAAGAAAACCATAAAAATGTAGACTCAGAAAGAATACAATGACTGAAAAATGACGTCATGGTATGAAGGCTCTTGAGTGCTGAACAGAGCAACATATCACAATTGAATGTTAGGGAAAGCTACTATTTTATACCACATAGAGTCACCTGTCCACAAGGGAGTTTATGAAATTGATTTTTGATATAGAAACTCTTCCCAAAAAAGCAGATGATGATCTATACCAGCAGAATAGTGAAAACAATGCAATTAAATATTCCTCATCAATTTCAATATGCTATTAGTACTAAAACCTTAGTTCCTTAATCCTGGTCATTGATTCCTAGGAACAACTTTGCAGTTGATTTTGATCCTTGTATTAATTCCAAATCTGCTTTGGACAATTCTAAATCCTTTGACCCTTTTAAATGTAATGATCTGTATCTTTTATTTACAGATACTATGATTCTGCCCTAATTCACAGGAACCTTCACATTAAATCCAATACCTTCTTCCATGTCACATTTTTGAAGTATCAGGACATATTCCCATATAACAAACCTCTATATTTGATGGTTCTTCCATGAATTACTGACATAAGCTTAGGTGTCCCAATTTAAAGGTTTTATTTTTAGTAGCCTGACAAATAATTATTCTAAGCCAGAAATCCCAAGCTCATTTAGAGCAGCTAGCTACTCTATTGTTATATTTTCAGTTTTGTGTATATATTATCTCTTAAAAACTTTAGTTCTACACATTCTCATCAGATTTTCTGCTCTTACAGAGAAGATAGAAGTAAAGTAGAGCAAAATATAATTCTACTTTACTGCTGTCATTTTGACCATAATATATGCTGAATTTCGATTTGGTTTTTTCTTTCAGAAAATCAGTGGAGGAAAAAGTTCTTTTTTATCATTGATACATTTTTTTACAAGTTTTTATTTATTTAGTTAAATACTCCCAAATTACATATTTTTCTTTTTTATAATTAAGATGTTTAATTTTTAGTGTACATCACTCAGTTCCACATAATATTGAGTTCCACATTTCTTCCCCCCCTTCCCCCCTACCTCCACAAAATGGCATGGAATCTGATATGTCTTCTACATATAACTTTGCATTGAACTTAGTTACAGAATAGTCAAGTTGTAAAGAAGAATTATGATCAATGGAATGAATCAGGAGAAAGAAGAAACAATGTCCCCCACTGGAAAAAAAAGCAAACAAAAGAGAAAAAAAAACTAAGGGAAATAAAAGGAGAGCAAACAGTGTGCCTCAATCTGCATTCATGCTTCATAGTTCTTTCTCTGGATGTAGATAGCTCTCTCCATCATGAGTCCTTTGCAGTTGTCTTTGCACCTCATATTGCTGAGAAGAGCTAAGTCTACCAGGGTTAGTAGTCACAGAATCCGTATGTCTGTGGTTGTGTATAATGTTCTCCTGATTCTGCTCCACTCACTCAGCATTATATCATGTAGGTTTTTCCATGCTGTTATGAAGTCCGTAGCTTCTCCATTTTTTATAGCGCAATACTGTTCCACTATATTCGTATACCACAGCTTGTTCAGCTATTCCCCAATTGATGGCTATTCCCTTGATTTCCAATTCTTTGCTACTACAAAAAGAGCCACTATAAATATTTTGTACATATGGATTCTTTTCCCACTTGTGTGATCTCTCTGGGGTACAACTCTAGAAGTGGTATTACTGGGTCAAAGGGTATGAAGATTTTTATAACCCTTTGGGCATAGTTACCAATTGCTCTCCAGAATGGCTGGATCACTTCACAACTCCACCAGCAAGGAAACAGTCTTCCAATATTCCCACATCCCCTCCAGCATTTATCATTTTCCTGTTTTGTCATTTTAGCCAAACTGACAGGAGAGACGTAGTACCTAAGAGTTGTTTTGATTTGCATTTCTCTTATCAGTAGTGATTTCCAGCATTTTTTTTCATTTGCTTGTAGATATGTTTAATTTCGTCCTCTGAAAACTGTCTGTTCACATGCTTTGACCATTTCTTGATTGGGGAGTGACTTGCATTCTTATAAATTTGGCTCAGTTCCCTGTATATTTTATAGATTAGGCCCTTATCAGAGACACTGGTTGTAAAGATTTTCTCTTAATTTCCTGCTTCCCTCTTAATCTTTGTTGTATTGTCTTTTTTATACAAAAACATTTCAATTTAACGTAATCAAAATTATCCATTTTGCATTTTGTAATGCTCTCTATCTCTTGTTGTGTCATGAATTCTTTGCTTTTCCATAAATCTGATAGGTAAACTATTCCTTGCTTTCCCAAATTGCTTATAGTGTCAGCCTGCATTCCTAAATCATGAACCAATTTTGACATTATTTTGGTATATGATGTAAGATTGATCTATGCTCAGTTTCTGCCCTACCATTTTCCAATTTTCACAGCAGTTTTTATGAAATAGTGAATTCTTAACCCAGAAGCTGGATTCTTTAGGTTATGAAAGAGTAGATTGTTATAGTCATTGAGTACTGCATCTTGTTTACCTATCCTATTCCATTGATCCATGGCTCTGTTTCTTAGCCAGTACCAGGTAGTTTTGATGACTGCTGCTTTATAGTACTGTTTAACATGTAGTATGGTGTTTCAACAATAAAGCTACCAGTTGCTGTGGGGATGTAAAGCCAACAACAACCAGCTCACAGAACACTGCAAGCCCAGGTCTTCTCCATCTGCTTTACAAATACAATTCATAGTTGTCAACATCTGAGTATTCAGCTGGGGAGCTCACAACGCCTGGCCCAGAGTCACACACCACTCCTGCTGTGGCTCAGAGCTGTGACAGAGAATGCTAACATCTGCATTTATATATCCTGTTCAGGGCCCTTGAGGACCCAGACCTCACCCAGGCTGGGGTTGGAAAAGCTCCTCACCCCCAATATCACATCAGATACAAATCAATGACTCTCGACTGTCTCAGTGCTAAGAAGTACAAAAACATCCCACTTTATGTGCCCCATTCAAACAAAGGCCCCCATCATTAAAGGTCAACAACAAAAAGTCCCACCTTAATTAATATTACATATGGCTAGGCCACCTTCCCTACCATTTATTTTCATTAATACCCTAGATATTCTAGACCTCTTATTTTTCCAGATGAATTTTGTTATTATTTTATCCAGCTTTGTAAAATATTTTTTGGTAGTTCGATTGGTATGACATTGAATGAATAAATTAATTTAGGTAACATTGTCATTTTTATTATGTTACCTTGGCCTGAGCATGAGCAACTGATAGTTTCCCATTTACTTATATGTAACTTTATTCTCGTGAAAAGTGTTTCATAATTGTGTTTATACAAGTTCTTGGTTTGTCTCGGCAAATAGACTCCCAAATAATTTATATTGTTTGCAGTAACTTTGAGTGAAATTTCTCTTTCTATCTCTTTCTATTGGGCTTTCTTAGTAATATATAGGAATACCGAGGATTTATGTAGGTTTATTTTATATCCTGCAGCTTTGCTAAAGTTGTTTATTATTTCAAGTAGTTTCTTACTTTATTCTCTAGAATTCTCTAAATAAATCATCATATCATCTGCAAAAAGCAATAATTTAGTTTCTTCTTTGCTTCAGTTTCTTTTTCTTCTCTTATTGCTAAAGCTAACATTTCTAGTACCAAATTGAATAGTAGGGGTGATAATGGACATCCTTGTTTTACTCCTGATCTTATTGTGAATGCATCTAGCTTATTCCTATTGCAAATGATGCTTGTTGATTGTTTTAGGTAGATGCTATTTATAATTTTTAGGAAGGCTCCTTTTCTTCCTGTGCTTTCTAGTGTTTCTAATAGGAATGGGTGTTATACTTTGTCAAAGGACATTTCTGTATCTATTGAGATGGTCATATGGTTTCTGCTAGTTTTGTTGTTGATATGATCAATTATATTGATAGTTTTCTTAATATTGAACCAGCCTTGCATTCCTGGAATAAATCTTACCTGGTCATAATGTATTGTTCTCGTGATAAGTGACTGCAATCTTTTTGCTAATATTTTATTTAAAATTTTTGCATCAGTACTCATTAGGGAAATTGCTCTATAATTTTGTTCTATGTTTTGACTCTTCCTGGTTTGGGTATTAGTACCATATTTGTGCTATAAAATAAATTTGGTAGGACTCCTTCTTCACATATTTTCCCAAATAGTCTACAAAATATAGAAATTTATTTTTCTTTAAACATTTCATAGAATTCACATGTAAAACCATCTGACCATGGAGACTTTTTCCTAGGGAGTTCATTGATGGCCTGCTCAATTTCTTTTTCTGAGATGGGATTATTTAGATAGTTTGCTACCTCTTCTGTTAACATGTGCAATTTGTGTTTTTTATAAATATTCATCCATTTCCCTGAGGTTATCAAATTCATGGAAATACAAATAGCAAAATAATATTCCCACAAGCCCTTGACCTAATCATCTCGATACCATTGCCAAGAAAAAAAAAAAACTTATACCTGCACAAAAACACTGCTCCCTGTCCTATAGTAATCTAAGATGTTCCATAATTAATATTAATAGATTTTTACTGTACTTACAAAACCTTCTGATTATAGAAATTTGCCACCAAGAGAGTAAAGGGACACAGAGTAAGGGGATCATATTTTCCCCAGCTTCCTATCAACTCCAGGCAGAAGTTATGTCAAACTGCAAGCTGCATTAAGCTAGGCCTCGTCTGCCAGGCTTTAGTTAAGAGGGTCCCACCTCAGCACATGCTGAACAGTTGCCCTCTCAACTTTGCCAAGAAATCACACCTGCAGCTCATGCCTGCCCTCCCTCAGGGCTGCTGGCATCTTGGGTCAGCCTTCCTGGATACTCACAACTGGAGTTAGGCTCAGAAAAACAGTCAGTTAACAGTCCCATTAAGTCTTTGAATGGCAAGATTGAATGAATATAATCTCACATTGCTTCAGGAACATCCTTAAAACTAGCTTTAAATAGCTTACATGCATTTCCTCCCTTATTTATAAAGTCTTCCCCTTAAGATCATAAGTTATTGCTCTAACACATTCACATCAGTTTCTCCTCTAGTTTTCTATTCTTCTCTAATTATGCCTGATCTGAAAGAATTGAACCATATAACATTTTCTTTATGTTTTAGACTATGAAATGAATTCAAATCCACATTTAACTTTTCCCACCAATACAGAAATATTCTATAACTCATCTTTCCTAAAGAGACTTACATAGAAATTCTTTTCCCTGACCTGAAGATGTCTCTGATTTAGTTCCAGTGATCAATTACACTATTTGTATTAATACCTAATTACTCTTATCACTTTAAAATATCTAAAAACTCTATCTCATATAGATACAATATAACTTTAAAATCCCAGCCTTAGTCTATGGGATAATGATTCAACCTTACATTTGTAAACAACATTATCTCATAAAACTTCTTTTCCCTTTTTCCCAAATTATTCCCATTCATACTTTAGAAACCATATTATCTTTCATTTGGCTATACGCAAGTACCAATGTAACTAGTAATTTGATTAAAAACAACAAGATGTCACATATTTGCATTTATCCAATTTTCCATTTTTTTCCCCATAAAACCAACTTCTTTCACAATGGTAACAGATTCTGGAAGATAACTTCCCTTTTGTCACTACCTGCTTATTTCTGATTAAAGAGATCTGCCATATCATCTCCCCCTGAGGGTGGGTTCTTTTTCATCAAATGGCAAGCTTCACTAATAAAAACTACCAAACCAAATCCATCTCAAGTCTAGTCTAATCTTATCATTTCTGTTGACTTTAAGAAGCCAGGTTTGTAGGCTTCTGACCCCTACTGTTTTATTATTTTCAGTAACACTCAAATCCCAGTAATTGCTGCTCCTCCCCCTTCCTTCCCTTCTGACAGGTGGGCTAGGGTAAAATTCTTTCTTCTTATCTAAACTAAAGGCAGGGAGGAGTAAGGAATGTAGGCTGCCATTTCAAACGTCCTTACAAGATTTTACAGAACATTTTTCAAAAGTATTTTCCCTTCTTTAAAACAGTTTAAAATTTTATCCTTATGTTAAAAGGAATACTCACTAAACCTTTCTGAAGAGAATTATTTAGAAGGTTTTAGAATGACAGACATCTCTCTCCTTCTCTTTCCTTAAAGCAAATTAACCCTTAAACACTGTCATTCATTAACTAAGTTGGTGAAAAATGTCCTCATTCTCAAATTGGAATATGATATTTTGAAAGGCAAAGGAGCTTGGACTACAACCAAGGATCAACTACCCAACCATAATTGACCATAATTTTTTTAGGTAAAGAGATGCACATTCACTGAAATAAGGGAATTCTAGGCCTTTCTGATGAAAAGACCGGAGCTGAATGGAAAATATGATTTTCAAATTCAAAACTCAAGAGAGACATAAAAAGGTAAACAGGGAGAAAAAAACCCCTTGTTAATCAATAAGGCAAATTATTTACATCCTTATACAGGATTATATATATATATATATATATATATATATATATATATATACATATATATATACATATACATATATATACACACAGATACACATATATTTACATATATATATATATATCTTGAGAATAGTACAGTTATTATGACAACTGAAAGGGATACACATAGACTGTGGGTATCAGTATAAAATAACTGATATAATGATAAAAAATCTAATATGATGATAAAAATCATAATTAAGAGATATAAAGTGATCATTCTGGAGAAGAGTTAAGGAAGTAGTAGAAAAGAGTAAATTACATCACATGAAGAGGCAGAAAAACACTATATTAGAGGGAAAGAAGGGAGGGAGAAGAGCTGTATTTGAGCTTTACTCTCATAGGATTTGGTTAAAGAAGGAAATAACATACTCTGATTACTATAGAAATCAAACTTGTCCTACAGACAGCAGGAGGAGAAAAGGGAAAGAAAAGGGAGAGGGGAGGAAAGAAGTAGCAAGGTGAAAAATGTAAGAGAGGGGATCAAGAGGGAGGGTAAATTGAGGAAGACAGTGTTCAAAAGGAAAACTCTTTTGAAGAGTGGAAGGGAGAAGGGAGAAATAAAAGCATAAACGGGGTGGGGGAGAATAGGATGCAGAAAAAGAGAGAGATAGCAACATAACTGTGAATGTGAATGGGATGAACTCTCCCATAAAACACAAATGGAGAGCAGAATGGATTAAAAACCATAGTCCTACAAGATGTTCTTTACAAGAAACACATTTGAAACAGGGGAATATACACAGGGTAAAGGTAAATGGAATACATTGGGCTTCAGCTAAAGTGAAAAAAGGAGGGGTAGCAATCCTAATCTCAGACAAAGCAAAAGGAAAGATTGATCTAATTAAAAGAGGTAAGGAAGGACACTATATTCTGCTAAAAGGCACCACAGAGCCCAAAAGCAAGAGATAGAAAGAGAAATTCCATTAAAAGTTACTGTAGACAATATAAAATATTTGAGAGTCTATCTGCCAGGACAAACCCAGGGACTATATGAATATAATTATGAAACAATTTCCACCTGAACAAATTCAGGTCTAAATAAATGGGAAAATATCAGTTGTTCATGGTTAAGCAGAGCTAATATGAAAAAATGATAATTTCACAAAAATTAATTTATCTATTCAGTGCCATACCAATTTAACTACCAAAAAATTATTTTACAGAGCTGAATAAAATAATAACAAAATTCATCTGGAAGAACAAAAGGTCTAGAATATCTAGGGTATTAATGAAAAGAAATACTAGAGAAGGTGGCCTAGCCGTACCCGAAATTAAACTGTACTATAGAGCAGTAGTCATCAAAACTACCTGGTACTGGTTAAGAAATAGAGTTGTGGATCACTGGAATAGGACAGGTACACAAGATGGAGAAGTCAACAACTATAGCAATCTGCTCTTTGATAAACCCAAAGCTTATGGGCTAAGAATTCACTATTTCACAAAAACTGCTGGGAAAATGGGAAAATGGTAGGGCGGAAACTGGGCATAGACCAATATCTTATACCATATACCAAAATAAAGTCAAAATGGGTTCATGATTTAGGAATAAAGGCTGATACTATAAGCAATTTGGGAGAGCAAGGAATAGTTTACCTATCAGATTTATAGAAAAGCAAAGAATTCGTGACCCAATAAGAGGTAGAAAACATTACAAAATGCAAAATGGATAATTTTGATTATCTTAAATTGAAATGTTTTTGTACAAAATAGCCAATGCAACGAAGATTAGGAGGGAAGCAGAAAACTGGGAGAAAATATTTACAACTAGTGTCTCTGATAAAGGCCTCGTTTTTAAAATATACAGGGAACTGAGCCAAATATATAGGAATACAAGTCATTCCCTAATTGAGAAATGGTGAAAGGATATGAACAAGCAGTTATCAGAGGAAGAAATTAAAGATATCTATAGGCATATGAAAAAATACTCTAAATCACTAGTGATTAGAGAAATGCATATCAAAACAATACTTAGGTACCACATCTCTCCTGTAAGATTTCCTAATATTACAAAACAGGAAAATGATAAATGCTAGAGAGGATGCAGGAAAATTGGAACACTGTTCCATCGTTGGTGGAGTTGTGAGCTGATCTAGCCATTCTGGATAGCAATTTGAAACTATACCCATAGGGCTCTAAGAATATGCATACCCTTTGACCCAGCAATATCACTTCTAGGACTGTATCCCAAAGAGATCACACAAGTGGGAAAAGGACCCATATGTACAAAAATATTTATGGTGGCTCTTTATGTGGTAGCTAAGAATTGGAAATCAAAGGGATGCCCATCAATTGGGGAATGATTGAACAAGCTGTGGTATATGAAGGTAATGGAATACTATTGTGCTATAAGAAATGGGGATGATACAGACTTCATAACAACCTGGAAAACCCTACAAGACATAATGCTGAGTGAGCAGAACAGAGCCAGGAGAACATTATACACCACCACAGATATATGGATTATGTCAGGACTAACCCTGACAGACTTTGCTCTTTTCAGCAACACAAGGTGCAAAGACAACTCCAAAGGCTCACGATGTAGAATACTATCTATGTCCAGAGAAAGAACTATGAAGTATGAATGCAGATTGAGGCACACTTTATGCTCACCTTTTTTCCGTTTTTTTCTCTCTTTTGTTTTTGTTTTTGTGTTTTTTTTTCGTTTGTTTTGTTTTTTTTTTTGGTTCTGATTCTTCTTTCTCAGGATTCATTCCATTCATCATAATGCTTCTCCACAGCTTGACTAGTGTGTAAATTAATTCAACGCAAAGTTATACGTGGAAGATATATGAGATTCCATGCCATCTTGGGGAGGGAGGGGGGAAAGGAGAGAAGAAAATCTGGAACACAAAATTATGTTGAACCAAGTGTTGTAAACTAAAAATTAAAAAAAGAAGACACCATAGACAATGTGTCAATATCATTACTTAACATATATGTACCAAGTGGTATAGCATGCAAATTCTTAGAGGAGAAGTTGAAGGATTTACAGAAGAAATAGACAGCAAATCTATACTAATGGGGTACCTCAAACTCTCCTTCTCTGAGCTTGATAAATCTAACCTCAAATTAAACAAGAAAGAAGTTAAGGAGGTTAATATAATTTTGGAAAGGGAAGATATGATAGACTTCTGAAGAACACAAAATGGTGGATAAAAAGGAATATACATTTTTTCGGAGATAATGGCACATGCTCAAAAGTGACCATATATTAGGCCATAGAAACTTCACAATCCATTGCAGAGAGGCAGAAATAGTCAATGCATCCTTTTCAGATCATGACAAAATAAAAACATTTGTAATAAATGGAAAAATAAACTGAAAATTAATAGGAAAGTAAATAATTTATAAAGAATGAGTTGGGCAAGTAAAAATATCACAGAAACAATTAATAACTTTATTCAAGAGAATGACAATAATGAGACAACATACCAAAACTTATGGGACACAGCAAAAGTAATTCTTAAGGGAAGTTTTATATCTCTAAAGGCTAACATTACTAAAATAGAGAAAAAGGAGATCAATGAACTGGGCAATGAGCAATTGAAAAAACAAGAAAAAAAAAACAAATTGAAAATCCCCAATTAAACACTAAATTATAAATACTGAATATCAAAGTAGAGATTGATAAAATTTAAATCAAGAAAGCTATTAAATTAATAAATAAAACCAAGAGCTAGTATTATGAAAAAAAAAACAATAAAATTGATAAACCTTTGGTCACTTTGATTTAAGAAAAAGAAAGAAGAAAATCAAATTACCAGCATCAAAAATGAAAATAGTGAAATCACCTCCAATGAAGAGGAAATTAAAACAATAATCAGAAATTATTTTGCCTGTAAATGTGACATGAGGGAAATGGATGAATAGTTACAAAAATATAAATTCCCCTGGTTAAAAGAAGAGGAAGTAAAATACCTAAATAACGCCATCTCAGAAAAAGAAATTGACCAAGCCATCAATGAAATCCCTAGTAAAAAATCTCCAGGGCCAGGTGGCTTTGCATGTGAATTCTATCAAACATTTAAAGAACAATTCATTGCCATACTTTATAGGCTATTAGGGAAAATAGATGAAGAAGGAGTCCTATCAAATTCTTTTTATGACACAAATATGGTACTAATACCCAAACCAGGTGCAGTCAAAACAGAGAAACTATAGACCAAATTCTGAGATGAATATTGATGCAAAATTTTTAAATACAATATTAGCAGAAAGATTGCAGCAACTTATCACGAGAATATGACCTCTATGACACTATGACCAGGTAGAATTTATTCCAGGAATGCAAGGGTGGTTCAATATTAGGAAACCCATAAGCACAATTGATCATATCAACAACAAAACTAGCAAAGACCATATAATTATCTCAATAGATGCAGAAAAAGCTTTTGACAAAATACAACACCCATTCCTATTAAAACACTAGGAAGCACAGGAATAAACGGAGCCTTCCTTAAAATGATAAGTAGCACCAACCTAAAACCATCAACAAGCATTATTTGTAATGGGGATAAGATAGAAGCATTTCCAATAAGATCAGGGGTGAAAAGAGGATGTCCATTATCACCCCGACTATTCAATTTGGTACTAGGAATGTTAGCTTAATAATGAGAGAAGAAAAAGTAATTGAAGGAATTAGAAAAGTCAAAGAAGAAAGTAGATTGTTACTTTTTGCAGATGATATGATGATTTACTTAGAGAATCCTAAAGAATCATGTAAAAAATTGCTTGAAATAATAAATAACTTTAGCAAAGTTGCAGGATGTAAAATAAATCCATATAAACCTTTTGCATTCCTATACATTAATAACAAAACCCAACTGCAAGAGATAGAAAGAGAAATTCCATTTAAAGTTCCTGTAGACACTATAAAATACTTGGGACTCTACCTGCCAAGACAAACCCAGGGCCTATGTGAACATAATTATGAAAGGATTTTCACAAACATAACATTAGATTTAAATAAATGGGAAAAAAAAAAACCTTTAATTGCTCGTGATTAGGATGATCTAATAAAATAAAAAAGTTTTACCTAAATTAATTTCCGTATTCAGTGTCATACCAATCAAACTACCAAAAATTATTTAACAATTCTGAATAAAATAATAACAGAATTCATCTGGAAGAACAAGACATCCAGAATATCAATGGAATTAATGAAAAGAAATGCTATGGAAAGTGGCCTAGTCATACCAGGTAGTTAACTGCACTACAAAGCAGCAATCATCAAAACTATTTGGTCCTGGCTAAGAAGCAGAGTGGTGAATCAGTGGAATAGGTTAGGTACACAAGCCACAGCAGTCAACAAGTATAGCAATCTACTCTTTGATAAACCCAAAGACTCCAGTTTTGGGGCTAAGAATTCACTATTTCACAAAAACTGCTGGCAGAAACTGGACATAGACCAATATCTTACACCATATGCCAAAATAAAGTCAAAATAGGTTCATGATTTAGGAATAAAGGCTGATAGCATAATCAGTTTGGGAGAGCTAGGAATAGCATACCTCTCAGATTTATGGGAAAGGGAAGAATTCATGACCTAACAATACATAAGATTATGAAATGCAAAATGGATAATTTTGATTATGTTAAATTGAAAAGATTTTAGTATAAACAAAGCAAATGCAACAAAGATTAGGGGGCGAAGCAGAAAATTGGGAGAAAATATTTACAACCAATGTCTCTGATAAAGGCCTCATCTCTAAAATATACAGGGAATTGAGACCAATTTATAGGAATACAAGTCATTCCCCAATTGAGAAACGGTCAAAGGATATGAAGAGGTCTTCATCAGAGGAAGAAATTAAAGATATTTATAGGCATATAAAAAAGTATCTAAATCACCGTTTAGACAAATGCAAATCAAAACAACTCTTAGGTAGCACATCTCTCCTGTAAGATTTCCTAATACTACAAAACAGGAAAATGATAAATGCTAGAGAGGATGTGGGGAAATTGAAACACTGTTCCATCATTGGTGGAGCTGTGAGCTGATCTAGCCATTCTGCATAGCAATTTGAAACTATACCCATAGGGCTCTAAGAATATGCATACCCTCTGACCCAGCAATATCACTTCTAGGCCCGTATCACAAAGAGATCACACAAGAGGGAAAAGGACCTGCGTGTACAAAAATATTTATAGAGGCTCTTTTTGTGGTAGCAAAGAACTGGAAATCAAAGGGATGCCCTTCACTTGAGCAGAGGCTAAACAAATTGTGGCATATGACTGTAATGGAATACTACTGTGCTACAAGAAGTGGGGAAAACACAGACTTCATAATAACCTGGAAGGATCTACAAAACATAATGCTGAGTGAGCGGAGCAGACAGGAGAATGTTGTACACAACCACAGACATATTGATTCTGTGGTGACTAACTTTCATAGACTTAGCTCTTCTGAGCAATACAAGGTTCAAAGACAATTCCAAAGGACTCATAATGGAGACAGCTAACTATCTAAAGAAAGAAGTATGGAGTCTGAATGCAGATTTTTGCAAACTATATGCTTTCCTTTTTTATTCTTTTTTTTTTTTTTGGTTTTCTTTCTTCTTTCCCATGATTCATTCCTTTGGTCTTAATTCTTCTTTACAACATGACTATTTTGTAAATAAGTTTAATACAAAGGTATATGTAGAATATGTATCAGATTACATACTGTCTTGGGGGAAGGGGGAGGAGAAGGAAGGGAGGAAAATCTGGAAATCAGAAACATGAAGAACTGAGTGTTGTGAACTAAAAATAAAAAAAAAATCTTAATTACAAAAGAAATCTATCCAGCCCTACAAGAAAGTAAGGGGGGCAGGGATGGGGAGGGAGTGGGTTGAAAAAAGGGAGTACAGACTGGGGAAAGGGGTAATCAGAATATATGCCATCTTGGAATGGGGGGAGGGTTGAAATGGGAGGAAATTTTGTAACTCAAAATCTTGTGGAAATCAATGTTGAAAACTAAATATTAAATAATAAAATTATATTTAAAAATAAACTTTTGTTTTAGGGGATTATCCCAGGTCATTAAATTACAATTTCTTATTGCAATTTCACCCTCTATGTCTTCCCATGCAATTTGAGACCTAGTCATTTGTTCATCTACAACACATAGGCTAAGTAGATTAATGAATCAACTCTATAGAATGTTTTTTTTTTTCCAAATGCATGTAAATGTATGGATGAATGACATTCGTTATCCATTTTCTTTTTCCTGTGTTGATAGTTACACCAACGTAACTACCAAATTTTAAGTCGTGGTGATATTTCTAAATAGGAGTTCACTGAAAAAAAAATGATTTCTTTTCTCACCTTACTCAAGAACTCAGATGACTTCAGCCTATTCATGAAGCATAACTTCTCTCCATTTTTATCATGAACACTTGTCTCCAGCACTTCATCATTAATATATTGACCATTATATTTCCTCCTCTTTTATTTCCTTGCCTTAAGTCCCTCCCTTTTTTAATTCCTCTTACAGAGAGCTACTAACATGATACTCTAAAGCACAGGTCTGACCATGTCCTTACCCTGCTTAAAAATTCCATTGACTCCCCATTGGCTTTAGTATAAATTATATTTAGTCTGTTTTGCATGTAGTTCTCTTCACAAACTGACCTACATGTCTTTCTAAGAGTATTCTCCTATATGCCCTATATGTCGCATCCAAAAAAACGAAACAAAACAAAAACCTGTTGGGCATGAACAAGGTTGGGGAATTCTTTTATTTTTTGGGAAAGACATACCCATCAAAGATGGGAGGGCAGTTTGAAAGTAAAACAAGAAAATGGTAGCCTGTTAAAACATTTGTTTTCACTGAATCCAAATTGCAGTTCCTGGGGTACATATTTTTTTTTTATATATAGATTCACTTATCTTCTATAGCCCATAATCAGAATTCAAAAGCAAGTTAATATAGAAAAAAAAAACACGTCATGGGCATGGGGGCAGAGAAGAAGAAAAAGATAAGCCAGGGATCAAAAGGGGATATTTGCAATAAAAAAGTATTTATTATCAGAATAAAATCATTTCCTGCTCAACGACAGAATACAAGGGAAAGCCACTAAATGGTTTTACTCTTAAAAATGTGAAATAGGGGGCGGGTGGGGGGCCAGCACTTCCGGTCGGGCATTCTGGTCTCCCCAGAGCTGCAGCGCCTCCTCCGCCCGCCCCCCCTCCCCCACCTCTGCCCCCGGCTCCGACCCAGAGAGAACTGCTCTACCCGCTGCCCGCGATGGAGGCCAACCCTGGCGGCGGCGGCGGGGCTAGGAGTGGTGTGGGGGGCGAGGACGGCGTCCATTATCCCTTTGACTTCCTCGAGTTCCTCAACCATCAGCGCTTCAAGCCTATGGAGCTGTGTGGGGAGCCTGCCAAGGCCGCGGCCGCTCTGCCCTGACACCGGGGCCCCCTCCCCAGGCCCCGCCCCAGCCCCCACCTCCCCAGTATGACTACCCTCCACCATCGCCGGCCTTCAAGCCCAAAGCTGAGACGCCCTCGCCATCGTCATGGTCCTCCTCCTGCTCTTCCTCTTCAAAATCGTCCTCCCCCTCCACATCCCAGGCGAAGAAGCCAGAGCCTGCTCTGCCCCCAGGCCTTGGGGCACCTCCGCCCTCTCCTCCGCCCCTTTTCGATGCTGCCTTCCCTGCTCCGCAGTGGGGCGATTGTGGACCTCTCCGGGCACCAGCACTTTTTTTTTTTTTCCTTTATTTATTTTTAGTTTACCACACACGGTTCTACATAGTTTTGAGTTCCAGTTTTTCTCCCCTCCCTCCCCCCTCCCTCCCCAAGACGGCATGAAGTCTCATATAACTGTCATGTATAACTTCGCATTGAATTAATTTATGCTCTAGTCAAGTCGTGGAGAAGAATTTTGACCAATGGAATGAATCATGAGAAAGAAGAAACAGAACCAAAAAAAAACAAAACAAAACAAAAAAAAAACCCAAAACCAAAAACAAAAGAGAAGCAGAAAAGGCGAGCATGTAGTGTGCCTCAGTCTGTATTCAAACTTCGCAGTTCTTTCTCTGAATGAAGATAGCATTCTCCATTGTGAGTCCCCTGGAGTTGTCCTTGCCCCTTTAGGTTGCTGAGAGAAGCGCAGTATGTCAGGGTTGGTCCTCACGGAATCCACATATCTGTGGCTGTGCACAACGTTCTCCTGGCTCTGCTCCGCTCACTCAGCATTATGTCGTGTAGGTTTTTCCAGGTTGTTATGAAGTCTGCATCATCCCCATTTCTTATGGCACAATAGTATTCCATCACCTTCATATACCACAGCTTGCACCAGCACTTTTTTGGGAACCTCAAGAGGCCAGAGACAGCAGGTGGGCCGGAGGCCGTCCCGTCCACTCCAGGGACCTTGCCCAGCCCAAGCCCTAGGCCCCCAGGGACTCCTGTGGCTGCTGACCTGGACGCTGCGACCAAGGATGACAAGGGCTACTTCCGCCGGCTGAAGTACCTGATGGAGCGGCGCTTCCCTTGCGGGGTCTGCCAGAAGTGCTTGAAGCAATCCTCCCACCTGGTCCAGCACATACTAGTGCACTCCGGGGAGCGGCCTACGAGTGTGGCGTCTGTGGGCGCACCTACAACCACGGCTCCAGCCTCATCTGCCACCGGCGATGCCACAAGGATGCACCTCCCCTGCCTGGAGCCCCGCAGGCCCCACCGCCACCACCGCTGCCCCCTCTGGCCCCTGCTGCCTCTGCCGAGGTGGACAGTGGGGCCTCTCCCTGAGGGGTGGCCCCGGTGGCCCCAGGCCCTGGGAGAGAGGGCCCCTTCGCCTGCCCCCTCTGCGGGAAGGTGTTCAAGAAGCCCAGTCACCTCCACCAGCACCAGATCATCCACATTGTGGAGAAGCCTTTCTCCTGCACCATGTTCAACAAGAGTTTTAACCACCAGCAAAGCCTGAAGCGCCACGTGAAGACCCACTTGGCCGACCTGCTGCGGCTCCCCTGTGGCATGTGTGGGAAGACCTTCCGGGATGCAGCCTACCTCCTCAAGCACCAGGCAGCCCATGCTGCTAGCGGCCCCAGCACCCCGCCCCGAGTACCCCTGCGACCTTTGTGGCAAGTCCTACTCTGCCCCGCAAAGCCTGCTGCGCCACAAGGCAGCCCCTGAGGTCCCCAAGGCCTGAGAGACCCCAGCACCACCGCCCACCTTTCCTACTGGGCACTACCTCCTGCCCCCAGAGGCTCCAGGTGATGGTGGAGATAAGGCTGCAGCAGCAGCGGGCAGCAGCTGTGGTCTACGGGGCTTTCTCAGTCCTCGTGCAGGGGACCCACCCTCTGCCCCTTGGAGGTGCGGGAGGCCCTACAGGAGGAGGGGGCAGTGGGGCTGTGGGGCCAGCGGCCCCCGCTCCAGGAAAGACCTTATGCTGTGGAATCTGCAGGTGGGGCTTTGGGCGACGTGAGACGCTGAAGCGCCACGAGTGGATCCACACGGGAGAGAAGCCCCACCAGTGCCCTGTGTGTGGGAAGCGCTTCCGAGAGTCCTTCCACCTGAGCAAGCACCACGTGGTGCACACACGAGAGCAGCCCTACAAGTGTGAGCATTGTGGCAAGGTCTTTGGCTACCGCAGAGCCTCACGCGCCACCGCTAGGTACACAGGCTGCAGCTGCCCTGTGCCCTGGCTGCCCCTGCTGGCCTTGCCTCAGCCACTGGCCACGGGGCCAGCCAGGCCTCAGCACCAGCCAGGCCTCGGCACCGGGGCTGCCCCTCCTGAGGGCCTCAGCTATGCTTGCTCTGACTGTGGTGAGCACTTCCGCGACCTCTTCCGCCTCATGTGCCACAAGGAGGCGCACGTGGCCGAGAAGCCTTATGGCTGCGAGGCCTGTGGCAAGGCTTTTGGCTTCATTGAGAATCTCATGTGGCACAAGCTGGTCCACCAGGCAACCCCTGAGCGCCTCCTGCCTCTTCAGGCACCTGATGGGCCCGGCCCAGATACGCCAGGCACTGGCCTGGACAACAGGCTGGCTGGAGAGGTGGGGGCAGCTGTAGCAGCCCTTTCGGCTGGGGCAAAGGGGGAAGAGGCAGGTGCTGGGGCTGGGGCAGGAGCAGGGCCTGGCCCCAGAGTCCCTGAGCGCTTTAGCTGTGCCACCTGTGGCCAGAGCTTCAAGCACTTCCTGGGGCTGGTGACCCACAAATACGTGCACCTGGTGCGGGGGACCCTTGGTTGTGGCCTGTGCGGCCAGAGCTTTGGGGGTGTCTACAACCTGCTCCTGCACCGCCGCAGCCATCGGCAGAAACGCGTCTTCCGTTGCCCTGTGTGTGGCAAGCACTGTCCTATCCAATTGCATCCTTAAATGCTCTCCAGATGGTAGGGGTTAATTGGTTTTCTCAGTAGGTTTTTTATAAAGATGCATTTTTTCAAACTTTTCTTTGCTATTCAACACTTCTCATCATTTTACAAGATTATATTGGTAATAATGTTCCACAATCCTCCTTTGTAACATTATAAAGAAGCTAATGCTATAAAGTGAATCTTCTTGGTGAGAAAATTAAATATTCATGTCTAGAGTGATGTCTAAGGGCTTTTGGTAACCTTAGGTCTTAGACATCACATGACCATGTGATTGCTGTGACTGAATTCTTTTGAAAAACTTAGCATATTTTCACTTTTCAATATTCACTTCCCCAAGATTCTGAATTCCAAAATTTCTCCCCATCTCTCTCCTTCCCCAACTAAAGGATAGCATGCATTCGATTACCGCTTCTTTGAATCTGCCCTCCCTTCAATTAACTCACACTCCCTTCTCTCATCCCCTTCCCTTCTATTTTCCTGTAATTCAAAAAGATTTTTCTACCCCATTGTCTCCATATGTTATTTCCCAGTTGCATGTAAAAATAATTTTAACATTCATTTTTACTTTTTTCTGATTATTTATTTATTTATTATTTTTACTTTTCAGCATTGATTTTCATAAGAGTTTGAATTATAAATTTTCTCCCCATTTCTACCCTCCCCCTCACTCCAAGATGGCATATATTCTGGTTCCCATGTTCCCCAGTCAGCCCTCCCCTCTGTCACTTCACTCCCCCTATCCCCATTTCCCTTACTTTCTTGTAGGGAAGAATACATTTCTATGCCCCATTGCCTGTGTATCTTATTTCCTAGTTGCATGCAAAAACTTTTTTTTTTTGAACATCTGTTTTTAAAACTGTGAGTTCCAAATTCTCTCCCCTCTTCCCTCCCACCCACCCCTCCTAAGAAGGCAAGCAATTCCACATAGGCCCCACGCGCATAATTATGTAATGCCCTTCCACCATACTCATGTTGCGAATGACTAACTATATTTTGCTCCTTCCTAAGCTATCCCCCTTTATCCTATTTTTTCCCTTGACTCTGTGCCTTTTTGAAAGTGTTTGTTTTTCATTAAGTACTCCCCCTATCTGCACTTCCTTCTATCTTCCTCCTTTTTATCTCCTTCCTCCTTCTTTCCAGTGCGGTAAGATACCCAATTGAGTGTGTGTGGTATTCCCTCCTCAGGTCAATTCCCATGACAGCAAGATTCACTCATTCCCCCTTAGTTGCCCCCTCTTCCCCTCCTACAAAACTGCTTTTTCTTGCCACTTATATGGGATCCTTCCATATTCAACTCAGCCTGTGTCCTCTTTCTCACTCTCTCTCTCTCTCTCTCTCTCTGTATATATATATATATATATATATATATATATGTATGTATGTATGTATGTATGTATGTATGTGTGTGTAGCCATAATGGCTTTTGTTTTCTTTGAATGGCTCAGCTTGCCTCATTGAGCCTCTGGACACTGTGGCTTGCTCTTCCGGGGCAGGAGGCCCGGGGAGCATGCCGGGAGGCAGACGGCTTCCTGTGTGGGGAGTCATGGGGCTGGCTGAGGGGAGGTGTTAGCTCCAGAACCTGGCCTACCCTAGGGGGAGGAGCCAACTCAAGAACCAATCAGCCCTGGTCATTCGGGCGGAGCTTGATGATGTCAGAAACCCTATAAGAGGGGAGAGGACAGCTTGAAGATTCTCTCTTTCCTTTTCCGGTTGGAGCCAGAGGCAGTTACGACAGTTACATCGTCAGTTACAGTTGCAGTTCAGTTTCAGAAACAGACACAGCTGAGGCAGGAGCTGCCAGCAGCAGAGCTGATCTACGGGAGGAAGCTGAACAAAGACTTCAGTCCAGTGGGTAATCTTATTACCATCAAGGGGGGAAACATGATTTTGCTTTACGCAATCATGTTTCTCTGTAGCCTCCTGGTTACTCTTTCAAGGCGTACCTATTGGGCCTGGAAGATTATGACCAACATATCAAAATGGGGCTTCTGGTTCATGGGTTGGTTACTGTGGAGCCTAAATAAATGTTTTGATTCTTCTGCCTTCTACTTTGAGAGTTTCTTCTATCCGGCGATTCCGAACCTTTCAGACATGTTTATGATCCTCTTTGAGATTATAAACTCGGCCCTCCTGCTACATTTGGCGTCACGAACAGGATCGCTAGGTATAAGATCTCTATTTAGAAGCAGAACAATTCCAGAGGAAGAGATAAATATCCCAGGATGGGAGGATCCATTTTATTCCTCCCTAGCAAAAGAATTGGCTAAAAAAGCTGGACCCTGTGAAAACTGGGAACCAAGGCTACGGAGAGGAGATCCTAGGGATTTAGAAAAGTGTTTACGAGAAGTTGGGATTCAGTCAGGGGCATCACTATCTAGGCAAAGCTGGATAGTGTTATCAGCCTACCGGCTAGTATACGAAAGATTGAGATTAAGTGAAAGACATGGGGGCACTCCTACCCCACAGGAAGAAGGGAAATCTCAGATAGCAGAAGACCAAAATGACTCAAATGAGAACTTTTCTATTAATGTGGCTAAGAGCAACAGGAGACCAAAAAAGCCCAGAGTGCATTTCAACCCAGCCCAGAAAGAGCCGGCTGAGGCACAAAACACTACTGGGGTTCAGGATGTGCCTCACACAGAGAATAGGAGATGGTTAAATGATCAGACAAGGGCTCGACCCATACAAAGGAGGAAGACAGAAACCCGAGGTGAAGATTCAGTTACAAGGGAAATTCAGGAAGATTTCTCACCGCAAGAGGTCACAGATATTTTGAGTAGATTCAGCCAAAGAATAGGAGAACCATTGATATCTTGGATGGTAAGACTCAGTGATCAAGGGGCCGGTGGAATATCAGTAGATGGGACAGACTGCATGAGATTCATAGGTATCAGCCATGATCCTCTAGTTCAACAAGCTTTTAGGGAACATCATCAGCAAGGAGATGGTGATAGCAGGACTACTCTGTTGGCATTAGCCGCTGTGGGATGCAATAAGAGATATGATACTGATTCTATGTGGCCCACTGAGCACAGACCCTGGTATTCACTTAGAGATTGTATCATGAGACTAAAGGAGGAGGTAATGAAGACTGCCATTATGACAGGAACTGCAGACAAATATTACAATGATTCAATGGAACTGTCTCATAGGAATTTAATAATTAGGACAGCTCCCCCTGCTTATAAACAACTAATTTTGAATTTATTACTTGGAGAAGTAGGGAGCCGTCTTACAACAGTGATAAATAAGATTTTACAGTTATATGACTTAGGTGACTGGGGAAGGGATAGATCTCCTCGAGAGAGAAGAGTGAATAACCAGCAAACTTGGCGCCAAAGGAGAGTAACAAGGAAAGAAATGTTTACTACTTTATTGAGAGCAGGGGTAGGTTTTGAAATGATAGATGGAATTCCAACCAATGAATTATACAGAATGTATAGAGGACTTGATAACACGAGAGATAGGGAAATCAGAACTGCTCCTGCAAATGCTACAGATGTTGAACCTTCAAACCCAAGTGAATCATATGAAAGGGAATACTAGGGAACAGGCCGAGCCCCAGTCCAAATTAAGGAAATACACAGGCTGGATTGTAGACCTCACATTAACTTGACCATATATTGGAAAAATGGGTCAAGTACGGTAACTGAGGCATTAATAGATACTGGGGCCGAGGCCACCCTTATTTATGGAAATCCAGACAAGTTCAGCCATGGAACTCCTATTACCATCACAGGACTAGGAGGGACTGAAATATCAGCCAGACAAGTTAAATTGATGATGAAAATTGGACAGTTGCCCAAGAAAGAATATAGTGTGGTTATTGTGCCTATTCCTGAATACATCATTGGAATAGACATTTTGAAGGGTATGACCTTAAATTTACCTGAAGGGAAATACCAATTTGCTGTGAGGAAAATAGGCATTAATGCAGTCTTAGTGGGGAAAATCAAGATGGATCCAATCACTTTGCCCGAACCTTCTGAAGTAATTACTTTGAGGCAATATCGTGTGCCAGGTGGGCAAGATGAAATTGCCAACACTATAAGAGAATGTGTTGAGGCAGGAGTGTTAGTCCCTACAACTACTCAATGGAACAACCCTGTCTGGCCAGTCCGAAAGTCAGATGGAACATGGAGGATGACAGTAGATTATAGACAGCTGAACAAAGTGACTCCTCCCTTGTATGCTGCTGTCCCAGACACAGTTACTTTAATAGAGAGAATACAAAACGTGAAGGGACTTGGTATGCAGTTATTGATTTGGCCAATGCCTTCTTTACAATCCCAATAGACCCCAAGCAATGGAATCAGTTTGCTTTTACTTGGCAAGGCCGACAGTATACATTTACACGCCTGCCGCAAGGATATATTCATAGCCCAACTATTTGCCACAGGATTGTAGCTGAACATTTGGATGAATTAAAGTTACCTGGTGTACAGCTTACACATTACATAGATGACATCATGATACAGGGAAAGAATATAAAGGAGGTGGAGGAGAGTTTAGCATTATTAATTGACCATATGAAAAGCAAAGGATGGGAAATCAACCCCGCAAAGGTTCAAGGGCCAGCTCAAACTGTAAAATTCTTGGGGATACAGTGGAATAGAGGACTGCGAGAAATTCTCCCACAAGCTCGACAAAAAATCCAGGATTTTCCCACCCCTACCAATAAGAAAGAGGCCCAAAAGTTCATAGGGCTGTTTGGTTATTGGAGACACCACATCCCACATTTGGGACAGATTTTAAAACCCTTGTATAAAGTCACCAGAAAGAAATATGAATTTGACTGGGGACTTGAACAAAGTAGAGCTTTTGAGGAAGCAAAGGCTGCTATTCAATTAGCTCTAGACTTATGGCCTATGCAAAATGGGCCAGTGGAGTTACAAGTGACTGTACAAGATGACTATGCAAATTGGAGTCTGTGGCAAAAACAACAAAGCCGAAGTGTACCTTTAGGCTTTTGGTCAAGGAAACTGCCCTCATCTGGAGTGCAATATACACCTTTTGAGAAGCAGCTGTTAGCTGCATATTGGGCTTTAGTAGAAACTGAGCAACTAACTCTGGGTCATGAAGTGGTATTAAGGCCTGGAATTCCAATTATGACTTGGGTAATGAGTACCCCAGCTTCTCACAGAATTGGACATGCACAAGAGGCAAGCATAATCAAATGGAAGTGGTATATTCAGAATAGGTCCAGAGCAGGCAAAAATGGAGTTTCTGCTCTACATGAATCTGTGGCGAACATTGATACTGAGAGCAATGAAAAGCCCCTTGAATCTAAGCAACAGATGGTACCATCCTTAGTGAAATGGAATAATGGATATGACGGACTAAATGAAGAACAGAAGAAACATGCTTGGTTTACTGATGGGACAGCAAAATATTTAGGACAGAAGAGACATTGGAAAGCAGTAGCCTATAACCCCTGTACAAGGAGAACTCTGGAAAGTTTTGGGATAGGTGGAAGTAGCCAATATGCTGAACTGATGGCAGTGCATCAGGCCATCAGAGCAGAGAAAGGAGGACAGTGTCATATATTTACTGACTCGTGGGCGGTAGCTAATGGATTAGCTACGTGGATGCCTATATGGAAGAATCAGAATTGGGAGATTCATGGCAAACAAGTTTGGGGTAAAGAGTTATGGGAAAATATATGGGACATGTCTTTGGTTACAGATCTGTCAGTTTTTCATGTTGATGCTCATGCAACCCTGACCACACCAGAACGTGAATACAATGCACATGCGGATCGACTAGCAAAGATTGCTACTGAATGTATTGTCCCTACTCCGACTCCAACTGATGACCCAGCCTTAGCAAGATGGGTCCACCAGACTGCTGGCCATTTAGGGGTCCAGGCCACCCATCGATGGGCACAGGATCGAGGTATCAGTATTTCTCATGCGTTGTTAAAACAAATAACAGAGGAGTGTTGTATATGCCAATTAGAAAAAGAACGAACTCTTCCTAGGATAGTTACTGGAGAAATAGCAAGGGGAAAAGTTCCAGCCCAAATTTGGCAGATAGATTATATTGGCCCACTACCCCAGGATAAAGGATGTAAATATGTATGTACGTGTGTTGACACCTATTCAGGTGTACTAGTGGCTTGTCCTTATAAAGACGCAACTCAGAAAAACACCTGTAAAACTTTAGATATTGTAAGTTTATATTATGGAACCCCAATGCAGATTCAAAGTGACAATGGGTCACATTTCAAGGGCAAAGAAGTGAAAAGATATTGTGTGTTGAATAATATAGAATGGATATATCATATTCCATATTACCCACAAGCATCTGGGCTAATTGAAAGAATGAATGGATTGTTGAAAGAACAGCTGAGAAAATTAAGCTCAAATAATTCATATCGACATTGGAAGGATAATTTGTCTATTGCCTTACGTAATTTGAATAATAGGCCCTTAGGGGGGAGTACACCTCTAGCCAGAATGATGACCCCAAATCTGCAGATCAGAGAACAGCAAACATGTGAGATCCAAAACATTGAATTTTGGACTGTGAGGGAAGATGTCCCACTACCAAGTCCAGGAACACCTGGTTCAGCAGGATATGATTTACATTGTATAGAGAATTTTAGGTTAAATAGGAAAGAGATAAGAAAAACCCCTACTGGAGTATGTATGAGAATCCCCAAGAATCATCTTGGATGGATATTACCTAAACCAGGATTAGCGGCTCAAGGAATACATATATTGGCTGGAGTGATAGATTCTAATTATCAAAAAGAAATTGTTGTGACACTCCAGAATATGGGTAAAAAACCTGTACAATTTTGTAGAAATGATAGGATGGTTCAAGTCATTATTATCCCCTGTGAAAAAATACCCTTTGTGAAAAGTGACCCTCCTCCCAAAATAACTACTAGAGGGGCAAAAGGGTCTTGCTCCATTGATAGAATAAAGTCAGGAGCTAAGGTATGGGTAAAACGGAAGCCAGATGATATTCCAAAGGCTGCAGAAGTTATAGCCCATGGGAAGGACAACACTGTAACAG
The DNA here is from genome assembly GCF_011100635.1 of Trichosurus vulpecula. Taxonomy (NCBI): domain Eukaryota; kingdom Metazoa; phylum Chordata; class Mammalia; order Diprotodontia; family Phalangeridae; genus Trichosurus; species Trichosurus vulpecula. Next base: position 414,251,683 of record NC_050576.1, on the reverse strand, counting down.
TTGTCTATTCAGGGGAAAATAATTACCAAATTGTACCCCTGAACCATATATTTTACCGTGAATAGGTTATAATAATAGATTCACAGACTATTCTTTTTGTCCTTTGTTTTGGCTAACCTTGTTGCTAGTTTTGTTTCCTTCAGGCTTAAGCACCCTGCACTTTCCGGTGACTGCCTAAGCATGTAGCATTCTTGGAATTCCTGCCAGCTCGTTAAAGAAATGACCTCTGGAATGGGACTTTTTGGGGGCAGGGCCATCTCTACATCCAATTTCAGCATGAAGAAGCTATGGAAAATGAGACCTTCACCCCTCACCCCAAGATTTTGAGCCCCAATCGTTCAAGGGGGGGGTGGAAATGATGATAGTGTTCTGTTTACTTATTTTGTGTTATCCTTGCTGTGTTGTTTTATTGTTATGATATTATTGATCCTATGTAATGGATACAAGGATTTAGGGGTGGACATTTGAATTATTAATAATTATTTTGGGGATGATTGATTGAAGAGATTATCTTGCTGGGACCTAGGGGTGGATCGCATTTGAATCGTTAAACCAATGTTTAGGAATGTCACCAAATGATATGTTTTGCTTTATAATGAATGATATGTTTTAGTTTCCTTTGTAATTGAATCACAATGTATGTTCTAGGATACATGGCTGATTAGATTATGTATCCTATAACAAGGGGTGGAATGTAGCCATAATGGCTTTTGTTTTCTTTGAATGGCTCAGCTTGCCTCATTGAGCCTCTGGACACTGTGGCTTGCTCTTCCGGGGCAGGAGGCCCGGGGAGCATGCCGGGAGGCAGACGGCTTCCTGTGTGGGGAGTCATGGGGCTGGCTGAGGGGAGGTGTTAGCTCCAGAACCTGGCCTACCCTAGGGGGAGGAGCCAACTCAAGAACCAATCAGCCCTGGTCATTCGGGCGGAGCTTGATGATGTCAGAAACCCTATAAGAGGGGAGAGGACAGCTTGAAGATTCTCTCTTTCCTTTTCCGGTTGGAGCCAGAGGCAGTTACGACAGTTACATCGTCAGTTACAGTTGCAGTTCAGTTTCAGAAACAGACACAGCTGAGGCAGGAGCTGCCAGCAGCAGAGCTGATCTACGGGAGGAAGCTGAACAAAGACTTCAGTCCAGTGGGTAATCTTATTACCATCAAGGGGGAAACATGATTTTGCTTTACGCAATCATGTTTCTCTGTAGCCTCCTGGTTACTCTTTCAAGGCGTACCTATTGGGCCTGGAAGATTATGACCAACATATCAAAATGGGGCTTCTGGTTCATGGGTTGGTTACTGTGGAGCCTAAATAAATGTTTTGATTCTTCTGCCTTCTACTTTGAGAGTTTCTTCTATCCGGCGATTCCGAACCTTTCAGACATGTTTATGATCCTCTTTGAGATTATAAACTCGGCCCTCCTGCTACATGTGTGTGTGTGTATTCCATTCAGCTACCCTAATACTGAGGTCTCATGAGTTATACAAATCATTTTTCCATCTTTCCATGTAGAAATGTAAACAAAACAGTTCAACTTTAGTAAGTCCCTTATGATTTCTCTTTCTTGTTTACCTTTCCATGCTTCTCTTCATTCTTGTGGTCGAAAGTAAAATTTTCTATTCAGCTCTGGCTTTTTCACTAAAAAAGCTTGAAAGTCATCACTTTTACTGAAAATCCATATTTTGCTGTGGTGCATGATACTCAGTTTTGCTGGGTAGGTGATTCTTGGTTTTAATCCTAGATTCATTGACCTCAAGAATATTGTATTCCAAGCCCTTCAATCCCTTAATGTAAAAGCTGCTAGATCTTGTGTTATTCTGATTATGTTTCCAAAATACTCAAATTGTTTCTTTCTGGCTACTTGCTGTATTTTCTCCTTGATCTGGGAGCTCTGCAATTTGGTGACAATATTCCTAGGAGTTTTCTTTTGGGGATCTTTTACAGGAGGTGATCAGTGGATTTTTTTCAATTTCTATTTTACCATTTGGCTCTAGAATATAAGGGCAGTTTTCCTTGATAATTTCTTGAAAGATGATATCAAGGCTCTTTTTTTGATGATGGCTTTCAGGTAGTACAATAATTTTTAAATTATCTCTCCTGGATCTATTTTCCAGGTCAGTGGTTTTTCCAAGGAGATATTTCACATTGTCTTCCATTTTTTTTCATTTCTTTTGTTGTGTTTTATAATATCTTGATTTCTCATCAAGTCACTAGCTTCCACTTGCTCCAATCTAATTTTTAAGGTAGTATTTTCTTCAGTTTCCTTTTGGACCTCCTTTTCCAGTTGGGTAATTCTGCCTTTCAAAGCATTCTTCTCCTCATTGGCTTTTTGGAGCTCTTTTGCAATTTGAGTTAGTCTATTTTTAACGTGATGTTTTCCTCAGTGTTTTTTGGGTCTCCTTTAGCAAGTCATTGACTTGTTTTTTATGGTTTTCTTGCATCATTCTCATTTCTCTTCCCAGTTTTTCCTCTACTTCTCTAACTTGCTTTTCCAAATCCTTTTTGAGCTGTTCCATTGCCTGAGACCAATTCATGTTTTTCTTGGAGGCTTTTGATGTAGGCTCTTTGACTTTGTTGACTTCTTCTGGGTGCATATTTTGGTCTTCTTTGTCACCAAAGAAAGATTCCAAAGTCTGAGTCTGAATCTGAGTCCATTTTCGCTGCCTGGTCATGTTCCCAGCCAACTTATTTGACCCTTGAGTTTCTTGTCGTGGTATTACTGCTTGTTGAGTAGAGAGTCTTTTGTCTCAAGCTTGAGGGGATGTGCTGTTATTTTCAGAGGTACACTGCAAACTCTGCCACACCACTGCTTCTCCTCCCCCAAGAACAGCCAACCTGGATGTGACTCAGATCTAAGCTGCCTCTGAACTCCCTCTCACATCTGCCACTTAATTCCTCCCACCAGGTGGGCCTGTGGCCAGAAGCAATGCTGCTGTAGTTCTATAGCCGCACCACCTCCCCTGCTGTCCCTGGGGCAGTGACTGAACCACAAAGTCCTTTCACTCTGTCCTCCGCAGTTTTTCCCACTAACCTTCTCTGTTGTCTTTGGTGTTTATGGGTTGAGAAGTCTGGTAACTGCCACAGCTCACTGTTTCAGGGAGCTAGGGCTTTTTCTGGCTCCTGGTCTGGTTGTTCCATGTGGGCCACACTGTGCTGTGCTCTGCTCCGCACCCTAGCCCCGTGCTATGGACTTTACCCTGCGACCATCCAGGCTGTCCTGGGCTGGAGCCCTGCTTCCCTCGACTGTTTCATGGGTTCTTCAGTTCTAGAATTTATTCAGAGCTATTTTTTATATGTTTTTGCAGGGACCTGGGTGTGAGCTCATGCAAGTCCCTGCTTTTCAGCCGCCATCTTGGCTCTACCCTCAGGAAGAGACTTGACATTCATTTTTAAAGGGTTTAGTTGTGCTTTTCTCTGTGGCAAAACTACAAATGCCTTTCTTTCATTGAGTGATTATCTTTTTACTGATTAGTGAAATAAAAATAAATAAATAAATAAATGTTTGGATCAAATTTGTAAAGTATATCGTATATTGCATTCCTTTGCTGTTCAGAACACAGGTTTTCAGTTCTATACGTTAGGGTATTTGCAGAATAATTTTACATTGTTGCTGTTGTTATTATTGTTATTGTTATGGTTGTTGTTGTTGTTGTTGTTGTTTTACTTTATGGAGTAGCATGCAGAATGTGTTGCTTGTAAGTGAAATAGTCAAATCAAACTCCCTAGTGTAATTACTTAATTAAGCTTATTACTTGTTTCCTTGCTCTTTGATGGAGGTTACCTGACAGCTAGACCTGAAAGCTATTTCAGCCTCCTTTCACATGGACAATTCACTTTTCACCTGGCACAGTCTCACCATCAATGACCTGGATTCAGTTGGAATCAATTCTTACTTACTTCAAACCTGTTGGAGCCGCAACCACATGCTGGTGATCTTCTCCAGATCCTTTGATCATTATTTCTCTGCCTGAAAACTGATGTACGACATAAGGAATTCTATTGATCCAGAGTGAGCAAACTATATTACCACTTTTGACCAAAAAAATAGCAAGAAGTGACAAAATTTACTTGTTTTTTTGCCTCTGACTAATTGACTGGGGTGTTTGGGAAATGGATGTCTTTAGCTGAAAGATAATTCAGCAGCATCAAGGGAATTCCTGAGTGGATCACAAAGAACAATTAGGGAATTGCTTTCTTTGCAATTATTTCAATATATTAAAACATCATTGTGGTTCTTGATCTTTTAGACAGTGGAGACAGTTACATGTGCTTTCTATCTTATGTATAATTCTTATTTTAGGAAATTTTGAGATGGTATAAGGATTGGAGAAACTTTATAATCCCTCTGTCTCATGGGTATCATCACTGAGAAGTTCTTTGGATTTTTCATTGTTGTGTATTACTCTTGTGTGGCTTAGAAGTAATTTCTCCTGGTGGTTTGTAGAATTTGCTTTTTGTTAATGAATTCTCTAATTTAATGATTAGTCATCTTAGAGAATCAGGTGCTTTTTTCCCCCTGTATTCATCAAGCCATTTATAGATTGATTCAATTGGTACTTTTAAAATTTCTGTTATTTTAAGCAAGTCTGCATTGAGACCTCCAAATTCTGACTTGTCTTTTGACCTATATTCATTCACAATTTCTTTTTAAAAATACTTTATTTTTTAAATATTTCTTAGTTTCATAGGGTTTTCACTGTGTTTTTTAAAAAAATTATGGGATTGTGTATTTCATGAGCACTTGATTCACTTTCCCTAGTCTGAAAATGTATTTAAGAAAGCTTATACTCTTTCTGATAACTTACTACTCATACTTCCTTGGGGTTTTAGTATCTCCCTTTTGATGGATATTATTATCTGAGTTTTGACTAAAGGTTACTTTTCTTTCCTTTTATTATGTTTGAGGTTTTAGACTTAAAAATTAAATACTTCTATTGCTAACTTTGATTCCTCCTCCATTGTTGGTGGATACATCCCTGAGCCTGGCTTGCAAAACTTTCTTAGCCTCTACATAATAGATAACATATTATTTTGCATAGGATCTTTTGCCTAAATACTCCTGGGTTAATGGAGGCAAAGTACTAACCTCAGATGGCCTTCAATTATTTTTCCTTCAGTCTAGATTAAACTACATATAGTAGCTCCCTGCCCTAATTTCTCACCTTACCTTCTTCCATTGTTTCTAAATGGATAGGCTGTTTCAGTGTCACTAAATTTTTATAGGGTTGTAACAGTGTTTGAATCAGTCTCTGGCCAGACCTCTGTAAGAACATAACCTAGTTTAGTATCCTCACCTTCCTACTCATATAGATAGTCATTGTCTTTGTCTTTTGCTTATTAAATGCAAAGGATAGGGTTTATTTGCAAAAGCTATGACATGAAAACAGAGACCCCAAGATGGGACTCAGTCTCAAGATCATTAATTTAAATTTTTCCTTATGTAGGAACATATAGGATGGCAAGAAGCAATGATAAGTTTAGATTATAAAGACTAGAATTGTCCAGTTTTAAGTCCTAAGAATTTTAAGCTGATCTTCTCTCTTCATTCCCCTATGAATTCAGCTATAATTCTTCAATATCCAGTGCATGCTTGTTTCTTTTGAAACATTGTAGAGGTGATGGAGTCTGGAGATAATGGTTAATCTGACATCTTGTTGGTCATAGCACCACAAAGCCTTGAACATTTTGCTTTTGTTATATGTTGAAAGTGTTAGTAGTTATATTAATAAGTTATTTTATGAGTATGCCAATCACTAATTTATTTATGATTTATTAGTGTTTCTCAATTGTTTATTAGGGGCCTATTATGTTCTATATTTTATGTAAAGCATATGAGATACAAGTGCAAAGAAGAAAATAATTCCTCTTCAATAGTAATTACATCAATAATAATATAATAGTTAAATAGTAATACCATGAAACAGAAGAGATGTCAAATCAGTGTCTGATTAATTGACAAATGAGTGACAAAGAGTTAAACAATTATCTCTGAAGGCTATACTTAGGAGCTCAGACTTGAACCAATTGTAGATTTGCATTTTTTTTTATTCAAAGAAAAGGAGAAAGGCATTCCAGAGGGCAGGAAGTAGATGTATAAATGCATGGAGGAAGAAATTTATGAGCAAATTTTGCTGGTGATGAATGAACCCTTACCACTTTCATAACAGTTTAAGAAGGTGCAATAAATGATAAAAATTCAAAGGTAGATTGAGGTTAAATTGTGAACAGTCATGAATTTCAAATTTAGACTTTAACGTTTTGGAAATTGGCATGCCAATAAAGGGTTTTAAGAAGTGGGAGATATCACCAAAATGTTCTATAGTTCAGGCAGAAAGATCATTTCAAGTCTGTTGCCAACTGAGTGGTTCAAATGGAATAGAACCAATCTTTAAACTAAATCCATTATGGACTTTTACCCAAGAATGGCCCTCATTTTCTTTCTTATTTTGAACTCTAGCTATCCCAACTAAAGTTCTATCTGATTGAAAACATAGCAAAGCAACAGAATACATTTCAATTTAAATGGCTATTGATTTTCAGACTTTGGAATATCTCAGCCAAATTGCAAATATATAAAAAGGATGTGGATCAACAACCTGGAATCAAGTGACATGCAAAAAAATCATATAGAACAAACCTCAGTTTCAGTGTGGCTTTTTAGAGTAAACAGTAATGCGCCTGAAGATCCAAGGCAGTATCCAATATAATCTTCCTTACAAAATTATACAAAATATATAAAATAAATGCAGGCCCTTGTAATTAGAAAATGAAATTTTAAAATAACACAGAAATAAATCACTTAATTCACTCACAGTTTGCACTCATTTTTAATCCTGATCTTCTTTTATACTTCTGGGGGAATTATAAAGTAATCCCCTTGATTACTCAGCTTAGTAGGAGAAGACACAGTTGATCCAAAAATAAAATCCAAATGTAAATACTTCTTGTAAATCAAACAGCTACATTTCCTAAACCTTCTAGAACACTCTCCATTAAATAGTGTTTTCCTTACCTGGTATTACCATCATATTCTGGTATACAACTTTTTGAGAGAAGCATACTTTTTTTTTGTCTTAAAGGGAAATATTGTGATTGAATGTATTGTAAAAAATGAAGTCCTAGAAGCATGGTTTAACAAAAAGTTATGGAATTAATGGTTCCTACTTTTACTAGTATAAAACAAGCTAAGCTTTAGTAACTTCTCCTCTCCCTTCCCCCCCCCCACAAACTCCCTAGTAAAAACTGCATAATTCAGTTCAATTTCTTTTTTGTTTTATTTTGATTTATTCTTATTGATTTCCTTAATAGTATTTTATTTTCCCCAATTATATCTAAAGATAGTTTTCAACATTCAATTTTGTAAAATTTTGATTTCCAAATTTTTCTCCCTCCATTCCTTCCCTCCCCCAACCCCAAAACATCAAGTGATTTGATATAGATTATAAATGTACAACCATGTTAATCATTTCCACATTAGTCATATTGTGAAAGAAGAATCAGAACAAAAGAGAAAAAAAACACAAGAAAGAAAACAAATGAAAATAGTAGGCTTTGATCTACATTCAGACTCCACTGTGCTTTCACTGGATGTAGTAAGAATTTTCCCTAACATGTCTTTTGGAATTGTCTTGGATCATCGTATTACTGAGAAGAGGTCTTTCTAACATAGTTAATCATTACACAATGTTGCTGTTCTTGCATACAGTGTTCTGGTTTCACTCAGTTCACTCAGTATCATTTGGTGTAAATCTTTCCAGGATTTTCTGAAATCTGCCTGCTTATCATTTTTATAGAACAATAGTATTCCATTACATTCATATACCATGACTTGTTAAGCTTTTCCCCAATTGATGGGCAACCCCTCAAATTCCATTTCTTTGTCACCACAAAAAATTGCCGCTTTAAATATTTTTTACTTGTGAGTCTTCTTTCCCTTTTTATGATCTCTTTAAGATACAGACCTAGAAGTGGTATTGCTGGGACAAAGGGTATGCAATTTTAGAGCCCTTTTGGCATAGTTACAAATTGCTCTCCAAAATTGTTGGGTTAGTCCACAACTCCACCAACAATGCAAATATTCTACTTTAAAAAAAAGATAATTTTCTTTTTTCTGTCATATTATCCAATCTGATAGGTGTAAGGTGGTACCTCATATTGTTTAAATTTATGTATCTCTAATTAATAGAGATTGAGAGTATTTTTATAGGACTATATATAGGCTTCATTTCTTCATCTGAAAACTGCCTCTTCATATCTGTTGACTACTTATCAACTGGAGAATGACTTGTATTCTTATAAATTTTACTCACTTTTATATATATTCTAGAAATGAGTCCTTTATCGGAGATACTGACTATAAAAATTGTTTCCCAGCTTTCTGTTTCCCTTCTTTTTTTTTTTTTAAATGCAATTTATTTATTTAACATATTTGGTTTTTAGCATTGATTTTCACAACAGTTTGAATTACAAATTTTCTCCCCATTTCTGCCCTCCCCCCCCACTCCAAGATGGCTTATATTCTGGTTGCCCTGTTCCCCAGTCAGCCCTCCCCTCTGTCACCCCCCTCCCCTCTCATCCCCTTTTCCCTTCCTTTCTTGTAGGGCAAGATAAATTTCTACGCCCCATTGCCTGTGTATCTTATTTTTTAGTTGCGTACAAAAACTTTTTTTGTTTTTGAACATCTGATTTTAAAACTTTGAGTTCCAAATTCCCTTCCCTCTTCCCTTCCCACCCACCCTCCCTAAGAAGTTGAGCAATTCAACCTAGGCCACACATGTATTATTATGTATAACCCTTCCACAATACTCATGTTGTGAAAGGCTAACTACATTTTGCTCCTTCCCAACCCATCCCGCTTTATTGAATTTTCTCCCTTGACCCTATCCCCTTTCCAAAGTGTTTGTTTTGATTACCTCCACCCCCATCTGCCCTCCACTCCATCATCCCCCCGCCTTTTATTTTATTTTTTTTTTTTATCTTCCTCCCTCTTCTTTCCTGTGGGGTAAGATACCCAACTGAGTATGTATGGTATTCCCCCTCAGGACAAATCTGATGAGAGCAAGGTTCACTCATTCCCCCCTCACCTGCCCTCTCCCCTCCTCCCATAGAACTGCTTCCTCTTGCCACCTTTATGCGAGATAATCCACCCCATTCTATCTCTCCCTATCTCCCTCTCAGTATGTTACTCTCTCATCCCTTAATTTCATTTTATTTCTTTTAGCTATCTTCCCTTCATCCTCAACTCACCCTGTGTCTGCTCTCTCTCTTTTACATATATATATATATACACATACATACACATACATACATATACACATAGATACATACATACATACACATTCACTTATATATATACATAAACATATATATATATATATATGCATATATATATACATATATGCATATTCCCTTCAACTACCCTAATACTGAGGTCTCATGAATCATACTCATCATCTTTCCATGTAGGAATGTAAACAAAACAGTTCAACTTTAGTAAGTCCCTTGCAATTTCCGTTTCTTGATTACCTTTTCATGCTTCTCTTGATTCTTGTGTTTGAAAGTCAAATTTTCTATTCAGTTCTGGTCTTTTCACTGAGAAAGCTTGAAAGTCCTCTATTTTATTGAAAATCCATATTTTGCCTTGGAACATGATACTCAGTTTTGCTGGGTAGGTGATTCTAGGTTTTAATCCTAGCTCCATTGACCTCCGGAATATCGCATTCCAAGCCCTTCGATCTCTTAATGTAGAAGCTGCCAGATCTTGGGTTATTCTGATTGGGTTTCCACAATACTCAAATTGTTTCTTTCTGGCTGCTTGCAGTATTTTCTCCTTGATCTGGGAGCTCTGGAATTTGGCAACAATATTCCTAGGAGATTTCTTTTTGGGATCTATTTGCAGAGGTGATCGATGGATTCTTTCAATTTCTATTTTGCCCTGTGGCTCTAGAATATCAGGGCAGTTCTCCTTGATAATTTCCTGAAAGATGGTATCTAGGCTCTTTTTTTGATCATGGCTTTCAGATAGTCCAATAATTTTTAAATTATCTCTCCTGGATCTATTTTCCAGGTCAGTGGTTTTTCCAAGGAGATATTTCACATTGTCTTCCATTTTTTCATTCCTCTGGTTCTGTTTTATAATATCCTGATTTCTCATAAAGTCACTAGCTTCCACTTGCTCCAATCTAATTTTTAAAGTAGTATTTTCTTCAGTGGTCTTTTGGACCTCCTTTTCCACTTGGCTAATTCTGCCTTTCAAGGAATTCTTCTCCTCATTGGCTTTTTGGAGCTCTTTTGCCATTTGAGTTAGTCTATTTTTTAAGGTGTTGTTTTCTTCAGTGTATTTTTCAGTATTTTTTTGGGTCTCCTTTAGCAAGTCATTGACTTGTTTTTCATGGTTTTCTCTCATCCTTCTTATTTCTCTTCCCAATTTTTCCTCTACTTCTCTAACTTGCTTTTCCAAATACTTTTTGAGTTCTTCTATGGTCTGGGGCCAGTTCATGTTTTTCTTGGAGGCTTTGGTTGTAGGCTCTATGACTTTGTTGTCTTCTTTAGGCTGTATGTTTTGGTCTTCTTTGTCACCAAAGAAAGAATCCAAAGTCTGAGACTGAATCTGGGTGCGTTTTCGCTGCCTGGCCATATTCCCAACCAACTAACTTGACCCTTGAGTTTTTCAGTGGGGTATGACTGCTTGTAGATTACAGAGTTCTATGTTCTACGTTTGGGGGGGAGGTGCCAGCTCTGTCAGAGCCGCACTCCTCCTTCCCCAAGGACCCCAGTCCAGACTGGGCTCAGATCTTCGGCAGGCTGTGCACCCCTGCTGTGATCCGCCACTTAATTCCTCCCACCAGGTGGGCCTGGAGCTGGAAGTAACAACAGCTGTAGCTGCCCCACCTCCGCTGCCCCCGGGGCTGGAAGCCGAACCGCGAACTCCTTCCACTCCCGCAGCTTTTCCCACTAACCTTCTCCGCAGTCTTTGGTGTTTGTGGGTCGAGGGGTCTGGTAACTGCCGCAGCTCACATATTCAGGGCGCTAGGGCCCCCTGCGTCCGGCTTCTGGTCTGGATCGTCCACGCCGCTCAGGCTGGGCTCTGCTCCACTCCGTTCCCAGCTCCCAGCTCCCAACTCCCAGCTCCGTGTGGAATAGAGCTCACCCAGAGACCATCCGGGCTGTCCTGGGCTGGAGCCCTGCTTCCCTCTGCTGTTCTGTGGGTTCTGCCGTTCTAGAATTGGTTCAGAGCCATTTTTATAGGTTTTTGGAGGGACTCTGGTACGGAGCTCACTCTAGTCCGTGCTTACCAGCCGCCATCTTGGCTCCGCCCCTCTGTTTCCCTTCTAATCTTAATTGAATTGTCTTTCTATAAAAACTCTTTTTAATTGAGTGTCATCACAGTTATCCATTTTGCATGTCATAATGTTCTCTATTTCTTCTTTGATCATAGATTCTTCCCTTCTCCATAGATATGACAGATAAACTATTACTTGCTCTCTTAAAATGATTATGGTATCACACTTTATGTCTACATCATGGACCCATTTTGACCTAATCTTTATATACACCATAAGATGCTGGTCTATGACTTGTTCTTTCTATATTATTTTCTATTTTTCAGAGCAGTTTTTTTATCAAATAGTGAATTATTATCCAAGAAACAAGTGTTTGGATTTATCAAAGAGTAGATTTCAATAGTCATTGAATACTGTGTCTTGTGTACCTAACCTATTCCACTGATCTACCACTTTACTTATTAGGCAGTACCAAATTGTTTTGATGGTTACTGCCTTATAATACACTTTGAGATCTAGTACAGACAGGCAACCTTCCCATGGATACATTTTCTTTAATTCCCTTGGTATTCTTGACCTTTTGTTCTTCCAGATGAATTCTGTTATTTTCTCTAGGTCTATAAAATGATTTTAATAGTTTTTTATTCTGGTAAATAGGTAAATTAATTTAGGGAGAGTTGTCCTTTTTTTATACAACATTGGCTTACTGATGAGCAATTTATAATTTTCCAGTTGTTTAAATCTGATTTTGTAATATATGGAAATGCCAATGACTTATGTGGGTTTATTTTATATCCTGCAACTTTGCTAAAGTTTTTAATTATTTCAATTTTTTTAGTTGGTTCTCTAGGATTTTCTAAGCATGCCATCATATCATCTAGGAAGAGTGATATTTTTGTTTTTTCATTGCCTATACTAACTCCTTTTTACTTTAATTTACTTCTTTATTCTCCTTATTGATAAAGCTAACATTTCTAGTTCAATATTGAATAAGTGTTGATAATAGAAACCCTTGTATGCAGCTATTACATATAATGCTTGCTTATGATTAGATTAAGGAAAACCCCATTTATTTATATGCTGTCTAGTGTTTTTAATAGGAATGGACATTGCACTTAGTCAAAAGCTTGTTCTGCATTTATTGAGATAATTATATGATTTCTGTTAATTTTCATTTTTTATGTGGTGAATTATGCTGATATTTTTTTCTAATATTGAACCAGCCCTGCATTCCAGGAATAAATCCTGCATGGTCATGGTGTATTATACTTATGGTAACTCAGTATAATCTCTTTCTTAGCATTTTATTTTAAAAAAAATTGCATCAATATTCATTAGAGAAATTGGTATAATTTTCTTTCTCCTGTTTGGCTCTTCCTGGTCTAGGTATAAGCACCCTATTTTTATCATAAAAATAATTTGTTAGGAGTCCTTATGTGCCTATTTTTTCCATAGAGTTTGTATAGTCTTTGGAATTAATTGTTCTTTAAGTGTTTGGCTGAATACATTTGTAAATCTGTCTGGCCTTGGTTGTTTTTTGATAGTGAGTTCACTGATGCCTTGTTCAATTTCTTTTTTTTTTTCTGAAATTGGGTTAAGTACTTTATTTCTTCTTCTACTATTCTGCGCAACTTATACTTTTGTAAATATCCATCAGTTTCATTCAGGTTGTCAGATTTTACTTAGTTTGTCATATAAGTGGGTTGATAGTGAATTCACCTTCATTTTTGATACTGAAAATTTGGTTTTCTTCTTTCTTCTTTTTACTTAAAATTACCAAAGATTAATCTAATTTAAAAGTATTTTTCATAAAACCACATTTAATTTTCTTAATTTCAACTTTTAATCTCTCCTTTGTTTTTACAATTTCTTATTTGGTATTTAATGGGGGATTTTAATTTGTTCTTTTTCCAGCTTTTTTTTTTTGCATGGCCAATTCACTGTTCTCCTCTTTCCCTATTTTCTTCACGTAAGCATTGAGAGATACAAAATTTCCCCTAAAACCTGCTTTGGCTGCATCCTGTAAGTTTTGGTATTTTGTCTCATTGTCATCATTCTCTTGGATGCAGTTATGATTGTTTCTGTGATTTGTTTTGCAATATATCTCTCAACGGATCTAATTAAAAGTGATGAGGAAGGAAACTGCATGTTGCTAAAGGGTACCATAAATGTACCAAGCATGTACGAAAGGTACCAATGATGTAATGTCAATAGTAAATATATGTTCACCAAGTAATATAGCATCCATATTCTCAGCAGAAAAGTTAAGTCACAGAAAGAGATAGAAAACTATACTAGTCAGGGATCTCAACCTCCATATTTCAGAACTATATAAATCTAACCACAAAATAAACAAAAAAAAGAAGTTAAGGAGGTGAAAAGAAAATTAGAAAAGATAGATATTGTAGATTTCTGGAGGAAATTGAATGAGGACAAAAAATATACGTTTTCTCTCTGGTACATGGCACCTACACAAAAATTTACCATGTACTAGGGCATAAAAACCTCACAATCCAATGTATAAAGGAAGGAGCATTAAAAATATCAGTTCAGCTCATGATGCAATAAAATTACATGTAATAAAGGTCCAAGGAAAGATGCATCACATCAAAGTCAACTTATACCTACCCTGTCTGTGTATACATTTTCCAAGAGCCACAATAAAGTTAAGTTTCTCAAGAGTTACAAGTATTACCTTCCTGTATAGGAATGAAAACTGTTTAGCCTTATCTCTTGAGTCCTGTATTTGAAGATCAAAATTTCTATTCAACCCTGGTTTTTCCACAGGAATGAAAGAAAGTCCCCTATTTCATTGAGTATCCATGTTTTCTCCTGAATGATTATGTTCAATTTTTCTGGATAGTTGATTCTTTGTTATTATCCAAGATCCTTTGCCTTCCAGAATATCATATGCCATTTTTACAATCCTTCTTGACTTCTTTCAAGAAGGGTTAGCTGCTAGGTTCTGAGTAATCCTTTTTGTGGTTCCATGATATTCAAATTGTTTATTTTGGATTTTCTTTATTGTAATATTTTCTTTTTCCCTGACCTGATAATTCTGTAATTTTACTACAATATTCTTTGGGGTTTTCATTTTGGGATTTCTTTCAGGAGGTGATTGGTGGATTCTTTCATTGTCGACTTTGCTCTCTGTCTCTAGACAAGGCAGTTTTCCTTGATTATTTCTTGAAAGATTCTCTCCAAGCTCTTTTCTTAAATGACTTTCAGGTAGACTAATAATTCTTAAATTATCCTTCCTGGATCTATTTTCCACATCAGTAGTTTTTCCAATGAGAATTTATACATTTTATTCAATTTTTTCACTCTTTTGATTTTGTTTCACTGCTTCTTGATATCTCATTGGGTTATTAGCTTCCTGTTGCCCAATTACAATTTTTTAAGGAATTATTTTCTTCAGTTAGCTTTGTACCTGCTTTTCCAGTTGGCCAATTCTACTTTTTTTTCAGTGTTTCCTTCAATTAGTTTTTGTCCTTTTTTCCAATCAGTTGCCTTTCTCATGCCTCACATTTCTTTTCTCGATTTTCTTCTACCTCTCTTATTTTACTTTTACAATCTTTCTTGAATCCTTAAAAGTTTTTTTTTTGTGCTTGAGACCAATTCATATTCCCCTGTGAGATTTCAGATGTAAGTATATTGACAATGATTTCTCTTCTGAGTTTGTGTTTTGATCTTCTCTGTAACCATAGAAACTCTCTGTGGTCAAGGATCATTTTTGTTCCTTGCTTTTGTTTTTTTGTTGTGATTGTTTTCTTTTGTTTTTCAGCATTTTCTGGATTTTAAGGTTTAGCTTTCCCATTGGAAGAAAGGGGATACTACCCCAATCTTCTTGCACTTGGAGCCAGAGACCTAGTCACTAGCTTTTTGTCTTGGCACCTCAGCTTGAGGGAGTAGAGTTCTGGAAGCTTGCCTAGTGCTGAGCTGGGGCCATAGTGGCAGTGTTTGGCCTGTGCTGAGGCAGGTGGGATTTTTCTCCATTTCCCTGGGGTACTCTGAATCATATTGCAGTCTGGCTACTGGAGTGTGCCTGCCCACCTGGTGCGGGGCTGAAGCAAGAGGTAATTTTCTTAGCTGGAATCTGACAGTTCCCCTGGCTGTGCTTAGACACATGGGGGCTCCTGGTATTGGCATTTGCCTGCTACTCTACCCTGGGGTTCATGATGTCCCACTTGTTTGCTGAGGTAGGGCTTGCTGCTGGATTGCTGGAATGCTTCCGATCCTCCAGTGCTCTCCCCTTTTACCTGAGTGATATGGACCTTTTCTGCCAATCCTCCAAGTCTCCTAGACAAAAGGTCTGCTCCCCTCTGTCTTTCTGATGGCTCTGCTGTTCTGGGCTCTCTTCTGGTGAGCCATTTTATGATTGTTTGGTTGTTAAGAGGTCAATGTGGGAGAGAGGTTACAATTTACTGTTTACTCTGTCATATTGACTCCCAGAAATTCTGAAAGTGTTAAAGTATGTCTAACAAACCCATTAGAAAATGAAAAACAAACCTATAGCAGAATTGGAATTTCTTGTTGCCTTGTCCCACTGCTGAATAGTGTATTGTGATCAATATGGGCTCTTAGCACTTATTCAACCAAGTACCCTTGAAGAGTTTGGCCTTTGTTTACTTGATTAAATTAGTATCTTCTATGACCTCCTTGCCTCAAGGGTAAGCCTAATTTACATGGGTTTGAGTGATTTTTGTGACATCAGAGGCTTTTAGACCACGTGGGTTTAAGTCTCATTTGTGTGACAATTTTTGACCCTAACCAAGATATATAAAACCAGCGGTTGGCTTTCTTTTGGGGGGGGGGTCTGAGCCACAGCAGGAGTGGTGTGTGACTCTAGGCAAGCCATTGTTATGAGCTCCCTGGCTTTGAGGAAAACCCCAATGTTTGTACTTTGTTAAACTCTGGTAACTGTGCACTGAGATTTCAATCAGACAAGGCCTGTCTATTGATGTTTGTAATTTGTTTGTATTTGTTCTGGAGTCCAGGGTGCTGGCTTTTCCCCCTGAACTAAGGGAATGATATTTGTGTGCTGGATTAAAGTAAGATTGTTAACCCCTTAACTTTGCTTTCCTTAGTAAAGCAGATCAAAAGAACCCGGGCTTGCAATGTTCTGTGTGCTGGTTGTTGTTGGTTTTACACAGCCACAGTAGCTGTTAGCCAGATTGTTGAAACAAATAGGTATACACACACACACACACACACACAATGTTGAATGTGGAAAAACGCAGACAAGCATAGAAGATGTGAGATCATTTTCTACTAAAATCTGCTAGATTACTAAATGACATCTCAAGATAAATGGAAGAAGCCCTATCACTTGAGTATTTTAAGCTGTACTACAGAAAACATTTAGGAATATATGTCCTTGAAAAATCCAAATTGAACTAGATAGAAGCAAGCTGACCTAGTAGGTATTTCCATATCTAACTTCTATTATTCTATGATTTTGTGGATAGAAATAAAAAGTATTGAAGTCAGAAGTGTAGTTGTAGACAGCAGTGGAATATTTGTATAGTTTTATAATTGTGAGCAGAAATGTCAGATACAAGACGGTAGAGCACAGTGCTGCAAGAAGAACATGCTGGAATTTACAAATGGATTACTGTTAATGTATTGGTTCAGACTTCCTGGACTGGAGGCTTATTCATTCAGCTTAATGTAGGACTGCCTCAAAATAAGAAGTTGTTGAAATTCATATTTGGCATTTTAGCTAAACCTATATTTTGTCTTAAAACTGAACTTAAATAAATTTTAAGTTGCTTAAAAGCAACATTTTTGAATAATAAATGTTTATTGTCCCCTGTCATTTTAATGCATGTCCAAATCAAGTAATATTTTTTTAAATATAAAAAAATCTTCATAGGAGAGTTCTTATACTTTATAGTGTTAAAAATCAAGTAGTATGAAATGGTTTGAGTTATACAAATGTCTTGAAGGAATGCTGTGTCCCTAAAAGAAGCATGATATCTTGCATGTTTACTTCAAACTGTCCTAAAAATGGGCTTATACAGCTGTGCAAAATTTACTTATCAGGAAAAAAAAATGTCTTCTGGGTTTACTCCCAGATGCTTCATTGTACTATTCCTAACATACTTGTCACTTCCTTTATCCTAAAGAGAGAATGATTTGAAAAAGAGGTATTACCCTAAAGAAAAGAAAGGCATTATTCAAAAAAAGCATATTGTAACAAAAATGTGGCCAGCAGCTGCTGTAGGGTTGTAAGATCCAACCAGACCAGCAAAAAGAGCTGCTAGCACAGGTTATTTGATCTGCTTTTCTAAGGAAAGCAACTTTAAGGGGTTAACAAACTCACTTTAATCACATAACTCACTTAGTTCGGGAGAAAAAGCCAGAACCCTGAACTTTAGAGCAAATACAAATAGAACTTACAAACATACAATATATAAACAGAGCAAATAAATACAAATCAGCAGACAGGCTTCTAGCTTTCTGTCCAACATCTCAGTACATAATTACCAAAAAGAGAAGCACCAACATTTGGGTTTCTACAAATGCCGGGGACATCCAGAAGCTACACAGATTCTCCACACCAACGCTTTTCCAGTGAGTTAGAGCCCCAAACAAAATGCTAATCTCTGAATTTATATGCTTTGGTCATGATCTCAGGTCATCACAACCATAAGACTCAAACCCACATGACCTAAAAGCTTCTTCATGTTCAAAGGGCATCACAAGCATGCAACTCAAACCCATGTAAATTAGGTTTTCCCTTGAGGTAAGCAGGTCATGAAATATTTCATATTTAATCAAAAAACAAGGACCAGACTCATCAAAGGCACTTGATTATCTAAGTGCTCCAAAAGAGAAAACAGTGTAAAAAAAAATTAACACCTTGCTTAACGTTACACATATTTTAAACATTATTTATTTTTAAGGCTTAGAACCATCACATATTTGTCTGTATTTCAAATTATTTATGCTCCATGTAAAAATCCTATGAGAGGTAAATGATTGTCATATAATTTTTGTACTTTTTGATTAATTGATAGGGTGGTAATTCAGTAATTAATCATTTTAAAACTTTAAAATTAATAAAGTTGATTAAAAAAAGTTGAAATTTTTATTTCTTAGTGAGAAGTAAAATTGATGTATTATTTTGAAATAAAAATATTCTATGAATAAAAGTCATGTGTTATATTTTATTTTTTAAAATGTTTAAATGTTTTATCAGAATTTGAAATTTTTACTTTAATTTTTGTTTTTAAATATAAGTAGGAAAATAATCAGCAAAAAATTAGTTATCTGGAAGAGAAAATAACATGACATAAAAGTTCCCTGTTTTTGCCCCTATTTGTATCCCAAATGCTTAACATATTGCCAGGAACATAGGAAAGCAATTAATAATTACTTATTGATTAATTGATGGCGGCTTAACTTTTTTTTTTCCATAACTGGGACATGATTCTCCTCATGAGAGACAGTTTTCTGGGGGCTTCTGGCAATGATAGAGACATGAAAGCTTACAAACAATCTTAGTTTCCTCTTGGGGAACCTAAGAAATGATGGTAAACAATGCCAGGTAAATTAAGCAGGGAATCCAGAATAGAAGACATTAGAGCCTTAAAGAAGAATAGCAGAAATATGACAATACGCTGAAGCCTATGCCAGAACAAAGAAACAGATTGCTGCAGATAGATGCTGGGAATAGGGGCATCCAGGAGATTGTCTTCTGGAGTCTTACAAAATGGGAACTGGAATCAAGTCTATAGTTTTTAACTAAGGCAAACAAAAGTCCTGGATCCACAATGGAAGGACCTGAAAATGTTCAGGTATTTGGAATAGGTTCCAACTGGCAGCTTTGCAGATGGTATTGCAGAGCTATGTCACAGTTGCAGTGTGTGTGGTAGGAGTGAAGGTTAGGGGTGGGGAAAATCCTGGCTATCATGTTGTAGATCAGGAAAAGGGGTTAAAAAACTTAGAAAAAAGGAAACTCTAAGGTTCTGTTGCTTTGAATCTCTAGGGTCTTCTAGCTACATAGATACACATACAGATAGATGCACGTCTCTCTCTCTCTCTCTCTCTCTCTCTCTCTCTCTGTCACTCTGTGTCTCTGTCTCTCTGTCTCTGTCTGTCTGTCTCTCTTGCTTTCATCCCGTTTTTATATTGTTTTCTTTTACTTCTGCAACACATTTTAACATTCTAAAACAAAAAAATAAATAAATTTTATGATTTTGTGAAAAATGGTCATGGCTGTGGTATTGAGTGAAAGTATACTTGTAAAGAAGGTGACATTCAATCTACATACACTTAGTAACTTCCCTAATTCAAATCCATATTAATAGTGATCATAATAACGAGCAATATCATTGTAATAAAGATGATCCCAGACTCAATTCTGAAGTTGGCATCTCAAGTGTTTTATTCAAGAGGCTGAAGTGTTTCCCCTTTTGATTCTCATGAGAAAGAGGCCCAATTCCTCAGGAGAAAGAGTGCACTGAGTACTAAAGTGACAGCAAGATTCTTAGGGTTAGTAACTGCAACTCCTCCCTTCTGGATTGGGATTGTTTCTGATCCTTACTTATTACAACACTCCCTATATGCCCATTTCATGTGTATCCTTGATATGTTCCCCCACAGTGGTGATACATTTCATGTTCACTTAATGAGGTCTTAATCCTATGTGGTGTGAGTCAGGTTATATGCATGAGGTTCATTAAGCATGCCCAGTTGCTAAAAAGTTGCTGACCAGGAGTTAACCCTGGCAGGTTTGAGCTAGTTTGCCTAGGACCCTTAAGTCTGTGGTTTCTGTGTCTCTTCCATACATTGCTGATTGGTCAAGACTTTTTGTCTTATCTCAGCAACCTTTGACTTGTCACAGGGTTAGAGCCCTATGCATCTGTGTGGAAACTGTACTTCTTGTATTTCACAATACACAGACACACACACACACATATATACATGCATATATATATATATATTACAAAATTGACAACCTAATGACTAAAAGTATCACAAAAGTTAGTTAAACTTAAAAAAGATAATTAAGCCTAAGGAAAGAAGTTGATCATTAACATCTCATCTATCCTGGTAAAATTGAATAGATCAACAAACAGGAGAGCTCTAGAGAGGTTAACTTGCTAATGTGTCAAAGAATGAACTCAATAAGTGTTAAAACCTGAATATGCAAAATCAATGTTGCCAAGACAAAGAATAAAAATGGGTGAAATATTTCTTATTTCTCCCTATATTCTTTGCTCTACAGATCATTTATAATAACAACTCAGAAACCCTGACAAGTTTTTTTTTGTGTTGAAAGTGGACCAACTCCAGTAGGTATTGCACTAAAATTTTACTGTTATTTTCCAGTAGCTCAAGCAGTGTCTTCATATCTATTTGTATGAATACACTACATGCAAAGGATTTCTTTTTTAAATTGCTTTATATGAGGAGCTTTTCAATGTTTCTTGTTAATCTATTTATCAGTGATAGAAAATCAGAGGCTCATGTGAGATATATCCTCATATCCAATATTTTACTGAAGACAAATTATGTCATCGTATTATGACTTGGAAACATTTTTTCACAGCATATTTTTTTCTCCTTATATTGGTTAAAAGATAGCATATTAGGAATACTCACATGCCTATCTATTAACATTGGTTTTCTTTGGGGTCACCAACACTGAGAATTGAAGAAAATATGTAAGAAATGAACTAATTCATCTAAATTCTATTTTCAACCCAAATAGACAGGATTCGGGTAGCAGTAAAGAAAAAAATATATATGATGACTCTCCTCTCATACTCCAAAAAAGAATGAAACTTGAAGGCATAGTTAGTGAAAATTGTGTCAACATTGTAAAAGCACATGGGAAGATTAGGGTTACAGTCTTACACACATATGCAGTGTTTTTTTAGTCCTTGAATTTGTAAAGGGTGAATTAAAGAACATTGACACAGCCACCAAAAATATTAATGTGGGTCATTTCAATCATTCTCAAAGGGCTCTGAATATCATGTTTAGCTTACAACCCCTCTAAAATGCCCTTACTAATATGAAACAACCAAGGCTAAGGCCACAGGCAGACATCAAATTTATTTTAAGTTAAAGTGTGTATGAGGAAAAGAAAAATAAGCTTTCTGTGTATTCAGCTTATAAAATGCAATTGGTAAAGTTCTGTAACTGGAGATTGATTGAGTTAATATACATCCTACCTAGCTGTTGGAGACTGTCACAAGGAGAACTGTGATCTAACTCAGCTTTCCTAATCCAAGTGACACTCTTGATAAGTTTTTTCTAATATTTAATGGATCCTACAACAGAACACTTAGATTTCCTAAAGGGTACTGAAGCAGAGCAAATAGATACGACAAAAATAGCTTTAAAGGTCAAAGGAGTTAAAAGCTAAGGTCAAGTAAAACAAAACCAGAAAGTAGAACCACATATACATATATATTTTCCCAAAGCCTTTATTTAGAGAATTGTCTCCCTGTTTCTAGAGGGCATTTTACTAGAGACCTGAATAATCATTACCACTAAAAACAAATACAAAGATAAATTGCTGGAAGGTTAAAAAGAAGAACTTCACACTCCCATGTATTAGAAAGAACACTGCTATCAGCCATTTGATGGCTCATGCTTCAAACTCCCATCCCCCAGATCTTATGAGTTGCAGATTTCACAGTTAGGGAAATGGTCCAGTGATTATTTCTTTTTCTCTAGCAGTTATGTAAGAGAAAGAAAAATTCCATTTCTACAATGTTCATTACTATTCATATTCTACATAGTAAGATATTTTTATTGATTCTGCAGATAAACCCCAAATCACATCATTTTCCATTAACATAATTAATATAACATAACTAACCTCCATAATGAAGTTCCACATGCCTTTTGAAATATTATCTATTTAATAACTATTTTTATAACCATTTTTCCTATGGGACTAACTGTTCTCTGTAGCATTATATCACTGTCATATTATTGCATAATTCATTAATGGTAAGAGGTGCAATACATCAGTAATTTTTAGTGGGGAAGATTCAAACTTACAAATCCTGATGTTTTCTTATTGGAAATCTCATATGATTAAAAAGATAAAGCCATAATGAATTATGAAAGGTTACAGAAGTAAATCTAGAAAATATACAATGTCAGGCACTTTTTTTTTACATTGAATAAACCAGATTCCAATCACATGATTCTATAGGAGTTGTTCAGGACCATCCTTGACTCAGGCCAGCCTGGTGATTCAGGTTCAGAATAACTATTGGAACAAAATTAGGTGAGATACAATTTCCCTGTCTCCACATCTACTGTGGTGGTATACCTGGCAAAAAAAAAAAAAAGTGTATCAAGCCTAAACAATAAATTGACTCCTCTTCCTTTGTGCTTTTGTAATAGGTAATCAAGAAGCTACTTCCATTGTTTGAACTTAAGTCCCCCAAAACAATTGGGACAATAAATACCAAAGATAGTTTCCCTGCATTTAAGAAAAAACAAACAAGAAAATTAGCCTACTCTTAATGGGAGTAGATGTTACTCCTTTGACAAGAGCTAATGATAAGGTTGTTGTTGTTCAGTTATTTCAGACACTTCATGACCTCATTTAAGATTTTTTTGGCAAAGATATTGGAGAGGTTTGCCATTTTCTTCTCCAACTTATTTTACAGATGAGGAACTGAGGCAAACAGGGACAACTGACTTGCCCAGGGTCACACAGTTAGTAAGTGTCAGAGACCAAATTTGAACTCAAGAAGACAAATTTTCTTGACTCATTTCACATAATTCTATCTACTGGGTCAACTAGCTGCCCAAGGAGGAGGTAATTCCTGAATATATTAAACTTTCAATCCAAATCATTCAGAGAAGACTACAGCTTTGAGTTCTCAACCTGTCTATGGTGAAAAACTACTTTTGTTTCCTTTATGAAGCCTTAAGGAAATGATATGCTGATAATGAAGTACTTCATCTAGGTGCTCATCCACTCTAAACCTTGGAGTAGGGGCATGCTGACATGCTTTATCCATGTCTCCCACTCAGTTGAAATACCCATAAGGTAAAGTTAAGTAAATTACAATGTAATTCAATGCATCTTCAATAATTTGATCATTTTAAATGATTTTTATTTTTATTATGAAGTTGACAAATAATAACAAAATTAAATTGCTTATAAAAGAACAGAAAAAGGTATATTATATTATAAATTTCAGTAATCCACAGAGAAAGCAATTTTTAAAAAATATATGTTGATTTAAATAGGATAGCTCTAATTCTGTTTTATTTTTGTCCCCTTATTAACTTCTCTCTTTTACATATTTGTTTAATGTTCCATTGGTGCCTTTTTTTTTTCTTTTTCTTTTCTCCATCATTGATATTAGCCCTTCTCTTCTGCCAAAATTGTCTCCCAAAAGAAAGTAATAACTATAGTAGTAGTAAGAGGAAGTGGAGGAGGAGGAGGAGGAGGAGTCATCCATTATAACAGATAAGTACAGTCAAACAAAATGATTTGCACATTGAGTATGTGAAAATAGGTAAGTTGGGATCTACAACCCAACAACTTTCTGCTAAGAGATGGGAAACATGACTGAACAATAGTCTTCCAGAATTGCAATAGGTCATCACAATAATTGCAGATTTTACATATTTCACAGTTGTTTTCCTTTCAAATATATTAATTAGGGGCTGAGCCAAGATGGCACTGTGAAAAGAAGGAGCTACCCTAGCTTTCTCATAAATTCTGTCGTATATGTCTGAAAAAATGAATCTGAGCAGATTTGAGAGAGTTGGAAGTCACTAGTATATTGAGAGGGGCAGGAGCACCAGGAACACAGCACCAGATCAAACCAACCAGGAACAGCAGAGGAATTCAGGCACACTCGGGTCTGGAAGAGCTCTGTGTGAGCAAAACTTCTGAGGAAGAACAGGCCCAGGGTGTAAGTACTGGCTACAGCTTCGATGAAGCCCCAAGACTCTCAGCCCAGGATGGGAGTCGGTCAGAGTGCAGAACCTGCAGCCATGGGAGCAGCTAGCCCTGAGGCCTCCAACCCAGTCTAAAGGTTTGAAACTTGCCTTCTTGAACTTCTGGGAACCATGATGGCCAAATAAAATGGCTCATATCCCTCCCTTGAATAAACCCAGAGAATAACACCTCAGGAGAAATGGAGGATCCAGAAGGGGCAATTCAGTAGTGAGAGAAGTGGGAGTGAGGGCCCTTCCTGTGGTGGCAGAAGGAGACCAATGCGGGAAGAGAGGTGTCCCAGCAGCCCTCACCTCAGCAGAACAATGAGAGTAACTGAACCCCAGGAGGTGGAGCTAATTAACACCAATGCCAGGACCCCAGATGTGGCTTTGCACAGCCAGGGGAAGTGGCAGACACCTGCACAGACAAGAGCTAAGATCACCCATTCTGGAGAACAGTCCAGGGGAAGAGGAGACCCCAGCAGCCAAACCACCTATCTCCCACACCTCATGAAACCAGAGGTCATAGAACATAAAGCCAGTGAGCACACCCACAAACTCCAACACAAGAAACTTGGGAAAGAGCCACCTGAGCCTCAGAAACAGAGATCCACTTAAGAAGCCAGGAGGGGAAAAAAAAACATGAAAAAACATGCTAAGAAGCCAAAGAAAATTGATTTATATTATGGAGACAGGGAAGACCAAAATACCAATCCAGAAGAGGACAGCATGGACACTGCACCCACATCTGAAATCTCAAAAGGGAATGTGAACTGGTCTCCAGACTTAAAAGCATTCCTGGAAGAATTCAAGGAGCACTTTAAAAACCAAATCAGGGAGGTAAAAGAAAAAATAGAATAAAAATTCAGTGAGGAAAAGGTAAAATTGGGGTATTGTCTAAGAAAATCAGAATATAAATGGAGAAAATGTCTCATTAAAAAGTAAAATCAACCAAATGAAAAAGGAGATAGGGAAGATAAAGGAAGAAACGAAACACTAAAACTACAATTGGGCAAGTAGAAACTAATGACTCCATGAGACATCAAGAATCAGTGAAACAAAATCTAAAGAATGAAAAAAATAGAAAAAAAAAACCTGAAATATCTGATTGGAAAAACAACTGACCTGGAAAATAGATCCAGGAGAGACAATCTAAGAATTATTGGTCTACCTGAAAGCTATGATGAAAAAAAAGAGCCTGGACAGTATCTTCAATGAAATCCTCAAGGAAAATTGCCTGGAGGTCCAAGAACCAAAGGGTAAAATTGTCATCGAAAGTATCCAATGATTACCCCCTAAAAAAGACTCCAAATTGAAAACTCCAAGAAATATTATAGCCAAATTCCAGAACTGCAAGGTCAAGGGGAAAATATTGCAAGCAACTATGAAAAAAAACAATTCAAATATCACAGGACTACAGTCAGGATTATGCAGGATCTTTCAGCTTCTACATTAAATTGCAGGAGAAATTGGAATGCAATATCCCAAAAGGCAAAGGAGCTGGGACTACAACCAAGGATCAACTACCTAGAAAAACTGAGCATAATATTGCAGGCAAGGAGATGGACATTTGTGTTGGCAATCAAAATGGACTCTTACCACTCAGTTCAACCAAACACCCTTGAAGTGTATGGCCTTTGTTTCCTTGATTAGACTGGGAGTCCTTGGAGACTTCCTTGCCTCAGGGGAAGGCCTAGATCAAATGGGTTTGAGTGGCATGTTTGGGATATAAGAGGATTTTAGATCAAGTCTAAGTCACCTCTTTGTGACGATTTTAGGTCATGTGGGTGAGTGACTCACCCTTGGTGCTGAAAAAGATCTAAAACCAGGGGTTGGTTTTCTCTTCTTCAGAGCTCTGACCCACAAGCAGTGGTGGCACGAGTGACTCTGGGCCAGCCCTTGTTATCAGCTTCCAGGCTGAACTTAGATGTTGGTAATTATGAATTGTATTTTGTCTGTCTGCTAATGTCTGTAATTTGTTTGTATTTGCTCTGAATTTCAGGGTGCTGGCTTTTTCCCTGAACTAAGTGAATGGTATTTGTATGCCAGATTAAAGTAAGCTTGTTAACCCCTTAACGTTGCTTTCCTTAGTAAAACAGATCAAAGGAACCTGGGCTTTTGCAGCATTCTGTGAGCTGTTTGTTGTTGACTTTACACCCCCCCACAGCAGCTG
This sequence comes from Trichosurus vulpecula, assembly GCF_011100635.1. Lineage (NCBI taxonomy): Eukaryota > Metazoa > Chordata > Mammalia > Diprotodontia > Phalangeridae > Trichosurus > Trichosurus vulpecula. Next base: position 414,225,300 of record NC_050576.1, on the reverse strand, counting down.
CTAGCCGGATTGTTGAAACAAATGGCACAGTCACAGCAGGATCTGCATTTTCAAAGGAAAGTATGACATTTTGAGGTACAGGGGTGGCTGAATGTTTCCCAGTTTTTAGATTGCTCTATGTACTTGGGGTGGCTATGGTTCTGTGGAGCCACAGGAGAGACAAAGGCCTGAAGGAAAACAGGAAAACGGGCTAGTGGTTTCCCGGGATCCCAGAGCAGGGCCCCTGGAAGATAATACCTCCTTCCAAGGGATTAAGTTGGTAAGCCTGGCCCAGGAGGACTTTGCTGCAGATTTGGCAGGAGGAGCTGGGGAGGAGAAAGAAGAAGCAGACGGTGGCTGTGGGAATATTGGTACAGACAGAGCAGAAGACTGCCTGCATGGAAACTGTGGAAAGCTGAAAGTGCTGAGCTGCCTTGGAACTGACTTTGCTGAGATGAGAGAAAAGGTAGAGAATCTCCTACAAGCCGGCAGAAGCCAGGTGAGGCCAGGCAGAAGTTAGGTGTGGCCAGCCTGAGTTAGAACCAAGGAAACTGGAATTCAGCCCTGGGGCAAGATGGAAACTGCAGCAAGGAGCTAAGTGTATCTCTGTGCTGCCTACCCCCTGCCCCAGGCTTATCTGGGACCCAGGAGGGCCGGGTAGGTTTGTTTATGGTGGGGTGGGAGAAGTGCCTTGGACCACCAGGGACTCCACCCTGTTGGCTTTATCCTCCAGTCACCCTTCACAACAAGGAACCAAAGACTGGAATATAATGGGGAGAAGAGTCCCCAACAGAGCTTTGTTTGGATGTTGGGTGCCAAGTGAAAGCCTGCAGTGGCAGTTTGGGGAGAAGGAGACATCCCCAAGACAATTCTATTTGTTGGTTTGCTTTAGGATGTTAATAATTAAAGTATGCCCCTGCCTGAGCATACTGGAAAAAGCCTGCAATGGCAGTGTGATGCTCAAGAAGTACTTTATGAGTATGAGCTAAAGAGATTAATTTGCTTTGACCTAGGGTGGACATTTGAATTGTAAATAAATATTTGGGAATGGCACTGAATGAAATGTTTTGCTTTGTTGTGAATGATATGTTTTAGTATCCGGTGTGATTGGATCACTATGTATAATGACTCTATTTTGTTTAGATTATATTAGATTTAGATTATATTTAGATTATATAAAGCCATGTATCCTGGAACAAACCATACAGACAATTAATAACTTCATTCAGGAGAATGACAATAATGAGACAACATACCAAAACTTATGGGATGCAGCAAAAACAGTACTTAGGGAAAGTTTTATGTCGCTAAATGCTTACATGAATAAAATAGAGAAAAAAGAGATCAATGAATTTGATATGCAACTTAAAAAGCTAGGAAAAGGACATATTGAAAATCCCCAATTAAATCCAAATTAGAAATACTGAAAATCAAAGGAGAGATTAATAAAATTGAAATGATGAAAACTATTACATTAATAAATAAAACCAAGAGCTGGTTTTATGAAAAAAAAGCAAGAAAATTGATAAACATTTGGTTAATTTGATTAAAAAATAAAGAAAGAAGAAAATCAAATTACTAGTATCAAAAATGAAAAGGGTGAATTTACCTCCAATGAAGAGGAAATTAAAACACTAATTAGGATTTATTTTTCCCAAATATATGCCCATAAATTTGACAACCTTAGGGATATGGATGAATATCTACAAAAATATAAACTGCCCACCTTAACAGAAGAAGAAGTAAAATTCCTAAATATCCCAATCTCAGAAAAAGAAATTGAGCAAGCCATCAATGAACTCCCTAGGAAAAAAATTTCCAGGGCCAGATGGTTTTACATATGAATTTTATCAAACATTTAAATAACAATTAATTCCTATACTTTATAGACTATTTGGGAAAATAGGTGAAGAAGGAATACTATCAAATTCTTTTCATGACACAAATATGGCACTAATACCCAAATCATAAAGAGTCAAAATGGCAAAAGAAAATTACAGACCAATTTCCCTATTGAGTATTGTTGCAAAAAATTAAAATAAAATATTAGCAAAAAGATTGCAGCAAGTTATCACAAGAATAATACACTATGACCAGGTGAGATTCATCCCAGGAATGCAAGACTGGTTCAACATTAGGAAAACCATCAACATAATTGATCATATCGACAACAAAACTATTAGAAGCCATATGATCATCTCAATAGATGCAGAAAAATCCTTTGACAAACTACAACACAAATTCCTATTAAAACACTAGAAAGAACAGGAATAAATGGAGCCTTCCTTAAAATTATAAATAGCATCTACCTAAAACCTTCAACAAGCATTATTTGTAATGGGGATAAGCTGGATGCATTTCCAATAAGATCAGGCATGAAACAAGAATGGCCATTATCACCCCTATTATTGAATTTGGTACTGGAAATGTTAGCTGTAGCAAGAAGAGAAGAAAAAGAAATTGAAGGAATTAGAATAGGCAAAGAAGAAACTAAATTACACTTTTTGGATCTGATAATGATGATTTACTTACAGATTCCTACAGAATAAATTAAAAAACTACTTGAAACAATAAACAACTTTAGCAAAGTTGCATGATATAATATAAACCCACATAAATCCTCAGTATTCCTATACATTACTAACAAAGCCTAACAGCAAGAGACAGAAAGAGAAATTCCATTTGAAGTTACTGCAGACACTATAAAATATTTGGGAGTCTATCTGCCAAGAAAAACCCAGGACCCATAAGAATATAATTATGAAAAACTATTCACACAAATAAAGTCAGATATAAATAAATGGAAAATTATCAGTTGCTCAGGGTTAGGCTGACCTAATATAATAAAAATGACAATTTTACCTAAATTAATTTACTTATTCAGCACCATGCTAATGGAACTACCAAAATTATTTTATACAGCTGGATAAAATAATACCAAAATTCATCTGGAATAATAAGAGGTCTAGAATATCTCGGGAAATAATGAAAAAAAATGCTAGGGAATGTGGCCTAGATGTACCAGACATTTGTAGTATAAAGCAGCAGCCATCGAAACTACCTGGTACTGGCTAAGAAACAGAGTTGTGGATCACTGAAATAAGTTAGGTATGCAAGACACAGTAATCAACAGCTGCAGCAATCTACTCTTTGATAAACCCAAAGAGGCCAGCTTCTGGGCTAAGAATTCACTATTTCACAAAAACTGCTGGGAAAACTGGAAAATAGTGGGGCAGAAACTGGGCATAAACCAATATCTTACACCATATACCAAAATACAGTCAAAGTGTGTTCGTGATTTAGTAATAAAGGCTGAAAATATAAGCAATTTGGGAGAGTAAGATATAGTTTACCTATCAGATTTATGGAAAAGCAAAGAATTCATGACACAACAAGAGATAGAGAGCATTACAAAATGCAAAATGGATAATTTTGATTATGCTAAATTGAAATGTTTTTGTACAAAAAAGTCAATGCAACAAAGATTAGGAGAGAAGCAGAAAATTGGGAGAAAATCTTTACAACTAGCATCTCTGATAAAGGCCTCATTTTTAAAATATACAGGGAATTGAACCAAATTTATAGAAATACAAGTCATTCCCCAATTGAGAAATGGTTAAAGCATTTGAACAGGCATATGAAAAAAAGATATCTATAGGCATATGAAAACTGCTCAAAATCACTACTGATTAGAGAAATGCAAATCAAAACAACTCCTAGGTACTCCTGTCAGAGTGGCTAAAATCACAAAACAGGAAAATGATAAATGTTGGAAAGGATGTGGAAAAATTGGAACACTGTTACATTTCTGGTGGAGTTGTGAACTGATCCAGCCATTCTGGAGAGCCATTGGGAACTATGCCAAATGGGATGTAAAAATGTTCATACCCTGTGACCCAGCAATACCACTTCTAGGGTTGTATCCCAAAGATATCACACAAGTGGGAAAAGGACCCATACGTACAAAAATATTTACAGTGGCTCTTTTTGTAGTAGCAAAGAATTGTAAATGAAGGGGATGCCCATCAACCATTTGTGGTCTATGAATGTAATGCAATACTATTGCGATGTAAGAAATGGGGAAGATATGAACTTCATAATAACCTGGAAAAACCTACATCATATAATGATTAGTGAGCAGAGCAGAACTAGGAGAACATTATACATAACCAGAGATATATGGGCTCTGTGATGACTAACCCTGATAGACTTTGCTCTTCTCAGCAATACAAGGTTCAAAGACAACTCCAAAGCAGTCATGATGGACAGAGCTCTCTACATCCAGTGAAATAACTATGAAGTCTGAATGCAGATTGAGGCTCACTGTTGGTTCTCCTATGTTTTCTTTTGTTTATTTTTTCTCTTTCTTTTTTATTTTTGTTTTTTTTTTTGTTTTGTTTCTTCTTTCTCATGATTTATTCCATTGGTCATAATTCTTCACAACTTGACTATTGTGTAAATAAGTTCAATGTGAAATTGTATGTAGAAGATATATGGGATTCCATGCCATCTTGTGGAGAGAGGGGAGAGTAGGGGAAGAAAATCTGGAACTCAAAATCATGAGGAACTGTGTGTTGAGAATTAAAAATTAAAAAAATCTTAATTTTAAAAAAGGAAATAAAAAATAAAATAAAATACACTAATTATTGTATGGATCCTTCTCCTAGTTTCAGTCATTTTCATGGATTGTGAACCTGGGGTGTACAATTCTGAGGCCCTGAGAAGTGCCAAACTCAGAACAGCTGTTGTTATTCCTGTTTACTTGCAAGGTTTATACTATGGATTTCATTCTACCTCAGATCTTTCCTGTAAGAGACTCCTGCTCTTTCTCCCTCTAGATACATAACTGTGAAAGCTACCATTGGACCTAGTTTCTCAGGCCAACTTTGAGAGTCTTCCATTTTGTTGACTTTTTTAGCAGTCCCTCATTCCCATGGCATGTTACCTTCTTTGTTTATACTTCCTTCATAAATAACATCAATTACTATAGTTTCTCATTGATTTTCATTATCATTATTCATTCAGTGTTAGTTTTACATTTTTTTGTTTGTTTTTTTCTGAAGTCCAGTCATGTGGAACTTCTAGTTCAACAGCATCTACTCAGTCAGGCATTTTATCTGGAATTCTTGAATCTGATAATCCTTAAGTTATCTCTATTTTCCCCTGTTTCCACATCAGGTTTTTTTTTATTAGATTCCTTATAATTTCTTTCATTTCTTTTTCTTTTTCCAATATTATAAATTCTCTCTAATAGGTCTTAATGTATCATGCATCATTCAGTTCTAATAGCTCCATTGTATTTTTCAGGGACCTCATTTCATGGGGAAGGTTTCCCACTTTCTGTTTTTAACTTATTTTTTTTTCCTGTAGAGTTCTCATTTAACAAATAATTTAATTTTAAAAATTCTTTTACCTCACTTCTTCTATCCACAAATGTAGTCCTTATGGTCAAGCCATATTTTCTTGAACCTAATACTGATGAAAAGGGTAGATAGATAACAATAATGAAATAGTAGTTTGTAGTAGTAGTATTAATAAAATAATAATCCTTCCTTGAAACAAATCAGAACAATCAAGCAAAACTATTTGCACATTGACTGTGTCTGAAAATGTACCTCTCATTTTGCATCTATAATCATAAACTCTCCACTGACAAGTAGGACACATGATTTTACAATATTCTTTTGGTGTTGCTACAGGTCATTTTTTTAGTTTTCACAACTTCCACCACTATTTTCTTTTAGAACATTTAGTTATTATGTGAATTTTACTCCCCATCCACTATGACCTTTTCTCTCGAGCTATAATCCTTATTTTCTTCCATCTCAGTATATCGATGTTGGTCAGATGGCTCTGGAGGAGAAACTAAGGCTGGTGAACTTGCACAGCCCTCCCTCACTCAATTCAAAGTCAACTGAAAGTCATGTAATCATTTCCCTGATGTCACAGTCTTCTTCAGAAACAAAGGACAAACACAGCCTGTGAGTAGACCGAACTGCCTGAAAGAGGACCCAGCTTTTTGGGTCACTCACCTCATCTTCTCCCTCTCCCTCTCCCTCTCCTTCTCCTCTCCAAAGGAAGGTAAATTTTGATATCCAGAAGCTGCCCACTTAATTTGGGGTTTACTAGCGAGATTCCTTCTTTCCTTCCTTCCTTCCTTCATTCCTTCCTTCCTTTCTTCCTCCATCCCTCCCTTTCTTTTTTTTCTTTTTTCCTTCTTTCTTTCTTTCTTCCTTCATTCCTTTCTTTCTTTCTTTCTTTCTTCCTTCCTTTCTTCCTTTCTTCCTCTCTTTCTTTCTCTTTCTTCCTCTCTTTCTTTCTCTTTCTTCTTTCTTTCTTTCTTTCTTTCTTTCTTTCTTTCTTTCTTTCTTTCTTTCTTTCTTTCTTTCTTTCCTTCCTTCCTTCTTTCTTCTTCACAAAACCTTAAACCCAGTTCACTCTAAAGCTCATAGATAGGAACACAATAGGTCCCAGTTCATGCTCCACATAATGGCTGTGATTTTGGGCACTCCTTGCTTAGAGTGAAGGTCAACAGTAAGCATTTCTCTTTGGAACAACAACCCTGATGGTCTTCTCCTCCCAGCTTGATATTTTTTCTTTTTTTATCCTAATTAAAGGCACCATCCTTTCACTCCCTTATTTTTTCCTTGTATATATTTAATTTAATATACAAGTTTTCAACATTGATTTCCACAACATTTTGAGTTACAAATTCTCTCCCCAGTTCTGCCCTCCCTCCCATTCCAAGATGACATGTATTCTGATTGCTTAGTCCCCCTTTCAACCTTCCCCCTTTCATGCCATCCCCCCCCCATCCCTTTTCCCCTTACCTGCCTGTGGGGCAGGATAGATTTCTATGCCCCATTCCCTATATATCTTCTTTCCCAGCTGCATGCAAAAACCTTATTTTTTAATCACCCGCTTTTCAAACTCTGAGTTCCAAATTCTCCCCCTCTTCCCTTCCTACCCACCCTCCCTAAGAAGGCAAGCAATTCAACATAGCTCACACATGTATCATTATGCAAAACGCTCCCACAATGCTCCCGTTGTGAAAGGCTAATGACATTTTCTTCCATCCTATCCTGGCCCCCTTTATTCAGTTTTCTACCTTGATGCTGTCCCATTTCAAATGTGTTTGCTTTGGATTACCTTCTCCCCCTATCTTCCCTCCCTTCTCTCATCCTCCCATTTTTATCCCCTTCCCTTTACTTTCCTGTGGAGTAAGATACCCAATTGAACTGAATCTGATAAGAGTAAGATTCGCTCATTTCCCCTCACCTTCCCCCTCTTCCTTTCCAACAGAACTGCTTTTTCTTGCCACTTTTACGTGAGAAAATTTATCTCATTCTATCTCTCCATTTCTCCCTCTCACACCCCTTAAATTCATTTCTTATTTTTGGGTATCATCCCTTCATATTCAACTCATCCTGAGCCCTCTGACTTTATTCCCTTCAAATCCCCTAATATTGAGAAAGGTCTCCTGAATTACACCCATCATCTTTCCATGGACGAATGTAAACATAACAGTTCAACTTTAGTGTCCCATATGAATTCTCTTTTTTGCTTACCTTTTCATGCTTCTCTTGATTCTTGTATTTGAAGTCAAATTTTCTATTCATCTCTTGCCTTTTCATTGAGAAAGCTTGAAAGTCCTCTATTTTATTGAAAATCCATATTTTGCCTTGGAGCATTATACTCAGTTTTGCTGGGTAGGTGATTCTTGGTTTTAATACTAACTCCTTTGACCTCCAAAATATACTATTCCAAGCCCTTCCATCCCTTAGTGTAGAAGCTGCTAGATCTCCCATTATTTTGATTGTGTTTCCAAAATATTCAAATTCTTTCTTTGTGGCTGATATTTTCCTTCACCTGGAAACTATGGAATTTGGCTACAATATTCCTAGGAGTTTTCTTTTGGGGATCTTTTTCAAGAGTCAGTTGGTGGATTCTTTCAATTTCTGTTTTACCCTATGTTTCTAGAATATCAGGGCAGTTTTCCTTGATAATTTCTTGAAAGATGATCTCTGGGCTCTTTTTTGATCATTGCTTTCAGGTAGTCCAATAACTTTTAAGTTATCTCTCCTGGATCTATTCTCCAGGTCAGTGGTTTTTTCAATAAAATATTTCACATTGATTTCCATTTTTTTTCATTCTATTGTTTCTGTTTTATAACATCTTGATTTCTTATAAAGTCACTAGCTTCCACTTGCTCCAATCTAATTTTTAAGGTATTATTTTCTTCAGTGGTCTTTTGGACCTCCTTTTCCATTTGCCTAATTCTGCCTTTCTAAGCATTCTTGTCCTCATTGGCTTTTTGGAGCTCTTTTGCCATTTGGGTTAGTCTATTCTTTAAGGTTTTATTTTCTTCAGTATTTTTTTCAGTCTGCTTTGGCAAGGCATTGACTTGTTTGTCATGGTTTTTTTTTTTTTTTTTGCATCACTCTCATTTCTCTTCCAAATTTTTCCTCTAATTCTCTTACTTGCTTTTTCAAATGCTCTTTGAGCTCTTCCATGCCATGAGCCCAATTCATATCTTTCTTGGAGGCTTTTGATGTAGTCTCTTTAGCTCTGTTGACTTCTGCCTGTTTGATTTGATATTCTTTGTCACCAAAAAAGGAATCCAGAGTTTGAGTTTGAGTCTGAGTTTGAGTCTGATTTCTTCTTCACTGCCTATTCATGTTCCCAGTCAACTACTTGACCCTTGAGCTTTTTGTCAGGACATGACTGCTTGTAGAGTAGAGTGTACTTTGTCCCAAACTTTAGGGTTCAAGCACTGCTTTTTTCATAGCTACTTCTACTCCATCATCACCCCAGGCTCTGTCACAGCAGTGTTCCTCCTCTCCCAAGATCCACCAACCAGGACTGCAATTCAGATCCAAGCAGGGCACGGGAAGAGAATCTGTCTTGGTGCCTAAAAAGTTCTCTATGCATTCCCTCTCTGAACTGCTGATAGATTCTTCTCACCATGTTAGCCAGGGACTCAGGAAGCTGCTGACACTGGTGCTCTGGAGGCAGCTTCAGGAGCTTCCTGCTACCTCCACCACTGCATGACCTCTTCCACCCCCAGAGCTGGTGATTGGACCACTCTGAACTCAATCCCACAGTTTCCCCCTAAGCTGCTCTTTGGTGTTTGTGGGCTGAGAAGTCTGGTAACTTCCACAGCTCACTGTTTCTTGGCCCCAAGGCCTGTTCTGGCTGTCTGATTCCAGGTCTGGTATGTGCTGGCTCAGCCCATGCTGGGCTAACCTACACTCTCAACACTGTCTTGGGCTGGAGATCTATTTCCCTGTGCTATTTTGTGGGTTCTGCAGCTCTAGAATTTGTATAGAGCCATTTTTATAGGTGTTTGGAGGGATTAGGTGGGGGGCAGGGGGGGAGCCCAAACAGAGTCTGCTTTCCTGCCACCATCTTGGCTCTGCCTCACCAACTCACTTCTTAAAAAGCTCTATTTACTAAGTGAATGTCACCTCACTGCAAATGAGTACATGAAAAGGCCTTAACCTAAAAGGGCCAGGTTCTCCCATTGCATCCTGAGTGATCTCCAGTCATCCTGATTAGTATCTGGTCACTGAATCCAGATGACTGTGGAGGAGAAAGTGAGGCTGGCTACCTTGCACAGCCCTCCCTCACTCAAATCAAAGTCAATTGCAAATCACTTAATCATTTCCCTGAAGATCCTCTTCAAAAACAAAGGAGAAATGTAACAAATGTAGGTGCTGGTATTGTTTGTCTCTATCTCCTTCTCCTATGTATGATCTCAAATAAGAAGCTGACCCTATTGTCTGTGGTAGCATAGCAATAGGCCATGGTCTGATGTTGAATATTGAGGAGGTTTCATATATTTTACATTGGCACTGGGTCCTAGTTGTCCCCAATTTTCCATGTTGTTCTTAGGAGGACATTATTCCCCTACATGGTGACCTATAAATAAATGAGAGCTCTATCTCTCTATTCTATTCTGATAGGCCAAGCCTGGGATCTGGCTATGGATTAGCAGTGCCTTGTTGACTAGTGAGTTCCCTGAAATGTTCATGTTAGGAATAAAATGTGGCTTCAGAACCCTTTAGGTAATCCTGTTATGGATTCCAGATTGGACTTCTCGCATCTTTCATATGTTTCAGGCCCATTTACTAAAGAATTTACTAGCTTCCCTGGTATACAGTCTTTTCCCAAATCTACCAATATCTTGGGTTCTTTTTCTTTTTTTTGTTATTATTGTTTTCTTTGTTAGTTTTTGCAGTTCTAAGATGGTAAAGGAGCTATAATTCTCTTTGATTTTCTTTAACATTGCTCTATTTGTGGCACAAAACAGATACCTCCTGGGCCATTTGTGGGCTATCTGCACTCCTCTATATATTTTGTCATTCCTATCTTAACTGAAAACACCTTTATGTGATCCATTATGGGGAAACCTGAAATAAGGACATAGTAATATAACCATAACAATAGTTCAAAAAGCAAAAGAAATGTAGTTAAACCTATTGTTTGGTATGATATAAGCCCTGTAAAAATAAAGAAGGGGAGGCAAGTTATTTTATTATTTTTAATGTTAGGTTCAGTTTAATTTAATAAAACTGTTTTTGTACAATTGTGCTTACATGGTGTATTTAACAATGCCTGATAAGAGGCATAGTGGATAGAATGCCTGACTTGAAGTCAGGAAGTTCTGAATTCAAATTCTACCTTAGAAACTGAGTAGTTATATGACTGAGGATGAGTCCCTTAATCTCTCTCAGCATTTTTTTATGTGCAAAATGGAGATGATGATAACACCTATCCCCACAGACTTGTTCTGAAGATCCAAAGAGAATAATTTCTGTGAATCATTTTGTCAGTCTTGACATTTCATTAAATGCAAAGTTATGTGAAAAATTTCAGAAAAGGATCTAGGCAATTCAAACATTTATTTTGTTTTGTTTCATAACTGGATTTTTTTTTAGTGCTGTATTTTATTATTTAATACTTTTTAGTTTTCAGCATTGAATTCCACAAGATTTTGTTGCAAATTTTCTCTCCATTTCTACCCCACCCCCACTGCAAGATGGCATATATTGTGATTGTCCCATTCCCCAGTCAGCCCTCCATTCTGTCACCACACTCTCCCCATCCCCTTTTCCCTTACTTTCTTGTAGGACAAAATAGTTTTCTATTCCCCATTGCCTGTATATCATATTTCCCAGTTGCATGCAAAAACAACTTTTTTTTGGAATATCTGCTTTTAAAATTTTGAGTTCCTATTGGAACTCCTCTCTTCCCTCCCCACCCACTCTCCCTAAGAAAGCAAGGAATTAAACATAGGCCACAGATGTATCATCATGGAAAACACTTCCAAAATACTCGTGTTGTGAAAGACTAACTATATTTCCCTCCATCCTGTCCTATACCACTTTATTCAGTTTTCTCCCTTGAAGCTGCCCTTTTTTGAAAGTGTTTGCATTTTACTTCTTCTTGCCCATCTGCTGTCCCTTTTTATTGTCCCCCATTTTTATCCCCTTTCCCCCTACTTTCACATGGGGTAAGATACCCAATTGAGTGTGTATGTTATTCCCTCTTTAAATCAAATTGGATGGGCGGAGCCAAGATGGCGGCTGGTAAGCACGGACTAGAGTGAGCTCCGTACCCGAGTCCCTATAAAAATGGCTCTGAACCAATTCTAGAACGGCAGAACCCACAGAACAGCAGAGGGAAGCAGGGCTCCAGCCCCGGACAGCCCGGATGGTCTCTGGGTGAGCTCTATTCCACACGGAGCTGGGAGCTGGGAGCTGGGAACGGAGTGGAGCAGAGCCCAGCCTGAGCGGCGTGAACGATCCAGACCAGAGGCCGGGCGGAGGGGGCCCTCCCTAGCGCCCTGAATATGTGAGCTGCGACAGTTACCAGACCCCTCGACCCACAAACACCAAAGACTGCGGAGAAGGTTAGTGGGAAAAGCTGCAGGAGTGGAAGGAGTTCGCGGTTCGGCTTCCAGCCCCGGGGGCAGCGGAGGTGGGGCAGCGACACCTGTTGTTACTTCCGGCTCCAGGCCCACCTGGTGGGAGGAATTAAGTGGCGGATCAGAGCAGGAGTGCAACAGCCTGCTGAAGATCTAAGCCCAGTCTGGACTGGGGGTCCTTGGGGAAGGAGGAGTGCAGCTCTGACAGAGCTGGCACCTCCCCCCCAAACGTAGAACATAGAACTCTGTAATCTACAAGCAGTCATACCCCACTGAAAAACTCAAGGGTCAAGTTAGTTGGTTGGGAATATGGCCAGGCAGCGAAAACGCACCCAGATTCAGTCTCAGACTTTGGATTCTTTCTTTGGTGACAAAGAAGACCAAAACATACAGCCTAAAGAAGACAACAAAGTCATAGAGCCTACAACCAAAGCCTCCAAGAAAAACATGAACTGGCCCCAGGCCATAGAAGAACTCAAAAAGGATTTGGAAAAGCAAGTTAGAGAAGTAGAGGAAAAATTGGGAAGAGAAATAAGAAGGATACGAGAAAACCATGAAAAACAAGTCAATGACTTGCTAAAGGAGACCCAAAATAATACTGAAAAATACACTGAAGAAAACAACACCTTAAAAAATAGAGTAACTCAAATGGCAAAAGAGCTCCAAAAAGCCAATGAGGAGAAGAATGCCTTGAAAGGAAGAATTAGCCAAATGGAAAAGGAGGTCCAAAAGACCACTGAAGAAAATACTACTTTAAAAATTAGATTGGAGCAAGTGGAAGCTAGTGACTTGATGAGAAATCAGGATATTATAAAACAGAACCAGAGGAATGAAAAAATGGAAGACAATGTGAAATATCTCCTTGGAAAAACCACTGACCTGGAAAATAGATCCAGGAGAGATAATTTAAAAATTATTGGACTACCTGAAAGCCATGATCAAAAAAAGAGGCTAGATACCATCTTTCAGGAAATTATCAAGGAGAACTGCCCTGATATTCTAGAGCCACAGGGCCAAATAGAAATTGAAAGAATCCATCGATCGCCTCCTCAAATAGATCCCAAAAAGAAATCTCCTAGGAATATTGTCGCCAAATTCCAGAGCTCCCAGATCAAGGAGAAAATACTGCAAGCAGCCAGAAAGAAACAATTTGAGTATTGTGGAAACCCAATCAGAATAATCCAAGATCTGGCAGCTTCTACATTAAGAGATCGAAGGGCTTGGAATGCGATATTCCGGAGGTCAATGGAGCTAGGATTAAAACCTAGAATCACCTACCCAGCAAAACTGAGGATCATGTTCCAAGGCAAAATATGGAGTTTCAATAAAATAGAGGACTTTCAAGCTTTCTCAGTGAAAAGACCAGAACTGAATAGAAAATTTGACTTTCAAACACAAGAATCAAGAGAAGCATGAAAAGGTAATCAAGAAAAGGAAATTGCAAGGGACTTACTAAAGTTGAACTGTTTTGTTTACATTCCTACATGGAAAGATGATGAGTATGATTCATGAGACCTCAGTATTAGGGTAGTTGAAGGGAATATGCATATATATGTGTATATATGTATATATATATATATATGTTTATGTATATATATATAAGTGAATGTGTATGTATGTATGTATCTATGTGTATATGTATGTATGTGTATATATATGTGTTTATATATATATATATATATATATATATATATATATATATATGTATGTAAAAGAGAGAGAGCAGACACAGGGTGAGTTGAGGATGAAGGGAAGATAGCTAAAAGAAATAAAATGAAATTAAGGGATGAGAGAGTAACATACTGAGAGAGGGAGATAGGGAGAGATAGAATGGGGTGGATTATCTCGCATAAAGGTGGCAAGAGGAAGCAGTTCTATGGGAGGAGGGGAGAGGGCAGGTGAGGGGGGAATGAGTGAACCTTGCTCTCATCAGATTTGGCCTGAGGGGGAATACCATACATACTCAGTTGGGTATCTTACCCCACAGGAAAGAAGAGGGAGGAAGATAAAAAAAAAATAAAAGGCGGGGGGATGATGGAGGGGAGGGCAGATGGGGGTGGAGGTAATCAAAACAAACACTTTGGAAAGGGGACAGGGTCAAGGGAGAAAATTCAATAAAGCGGGATGGGTTGGGAAGGAGCAAAATGTAGTTAGCCTTTCACAACATGAGTATTGTGGAAGGGTTATACATAATAATACATGTGTGGCCTAGGTTGAATTGCTCAACTTCTTAGGGAGGGTGGGTGGGAAGGGAAGAGGGAAGGGAATTTGGAAGTCAAAGTTTTAAAATCAGATGTTCAAAAACAAAAAAAGTTTTTGTATGCAACTAAAAAATAAGATACACAGGCAATGGGGCGTAGAAATTTATCTTGCCCTACAAGAAAGGAAGGGAAAAGGGGATGAGAGGGGAGGGGGGTGATAGAGGGGAGGGCTGACTGGGGAACAGGGCAACCAGAATATAAGCCATCTTGGAGTGGGGGGAGAGGGTAGAAATGGGGAGAAAATTTGTAATTCAAACTGTTGTGAAAATCAATGCTGAAAACCAAATATGTTAAATAAATAAATTGCATTTAAAAAAAAAAAAACAAAAACAAAATCAAATTGGATGAGATCAAGATTCACTCATTCCCCCTCACCTGCCCCCTCTTCCCTTCCACTGAACTACTTTTCTTGCCACTTTTATGTGAGATAATTTACCTCATTCTATCACTCCCTTTCTCACTATGTCAATATATTCCTCTCTCATTCCCTCAATTTTATTCTATTTATTTACATATCATCCCTTCCTATTCAACTCACCCTCTGCTATCTCTATCTCTCTCTCTCTGTCTCTCTCTCTCTCTCTCTCTGTCTCTCTCTCTGTATATATATATATATATATATATATATATATATATATATATATGTATATATATATATTATATGTATATTCATTTCAAAACAGTTCCACTTTAGTCAATCCCATATGATTTCTCTTTCTTGTTTACCTTTACATGCTTACCTTGATTCTTGTATTTGAAAGTGAAATTTTCTATTCATATCTGGTCTTTTCATTGAGAAAGCTTGAAAGTCCTCTATTTTATTGAAAATCCATATTTTGCCTTGGAGCATTATACTCAGTTTTTCTGGGTAGGTGATTCTTGGTTTTAATCCTAACTCCTTTCACCTCCAAAATATCATGTTCCAAGCCCTTCAATCCCTTAATATAGAAAATACTAGATCTAGTGTTATCCTGATTGTGTTTTCCCAATACTAAAATTGTTTCTTTCTAGTTCCTTGCAGTATTTTCTCCTTGATCTGGGAACTCTGAAATTTGGCGACAATATTCCTAGGACTTTTCTTTGTGTGGTCTTTTTCAAGAGGTGATGGTTTAATTCTTTTAATAACTATTTTACCCTCTAGCTCTATAAAAGGGCAGTTTTTCTTGATAATTTATTGAAAGATAATGGCAAGGCTCTTCTTTTGTCATGGCCTTCATGTAGTCTAATAATTTTTAAATTATGGCTAGTGGATCTGTTTTCCATGTCAGTGGATTTCCAATGACATATTTCACAGATCTAATTAATCAACCATGTTGTGTATCAGACACCCATTTTGTGACTCCTCCCAATATTTCTCCTTTCCTTCACTTCCTCAAACACTTATAAGGGACATGAATCCTAAAGAACATATCTGTGATTGGAGCCATAGAAAACTAAGAAAAAAAATTAATGTTGAAATATCAATTGCACATTTCAAATATTGTAACCTTTCTTGTATATAAAAAGAAAGCTACAAAATCATTTCTGGTCACAACACCCCACCCTACTCTCCAAAACAATCTCAAACAGATAAGATAATTTTAGTTACCTTGGTATCTCATGATGTTTTAGTGGAATGTTAATCCTGATTTACCCTAAAATCTCTCAACTGAAAGTAGAAAGTTTAGAAGACTTTTAAATATTTTTCTTTTCATTTTAGGGGCAAAAAATATATGGTTAGAAAATGAAATTCATTCAGGGGTGTGCGAGAGCTATATAGTGAAATGTCTAAGGTTGAGGGAATCATTGGTTCATCCAATTTCATACCACTAATTCTGTATACAGTACTAGAATACATATCTCTAGCACAGTATATATTTAAATATGGTACAACGTTTATTTGGACATATTTGATATTAATTAAATAATGTATTTATTTACTGTTATTAGTTTTCAGGATTGATTTTCACAAGAGTTTGAATTACAAATTTTCTCCCAATTTCTACCCTCCCCTCCACTCCAAGATGGCATATATTGTGATTGCCCCATTCCCCAGTCATCCCTCCCTTTTGTCACCCAACTTCCCCCAATCCTCTTTTCCCTTACCTTCTTGTAGGTCAAGATAGCTTTCTATGCCCCATTGCTGTATATCTTATTCCCTCGTTGCATGCAAAACCTTTTTTTTTTTAATATCTGCTTTTAAAATTTGAATTCCAAATTCTCTCCACTTTTCCCTCCCCACCCACCCTCCCCAAGAAGGCAAGCAATTTAACATAGGCCACAAGTGTATCATTATACAAAACCCTTCCACAATACTCATATTGTTAAAGACTAACTGTATTTTGCTCCTTCCTATTCTATCTCCCTTTGTTCAATTTCCTCCCTTGACCCTGTCCCTTATTGAAAGTGTTAGCTTTTGATTATCTCCTCCCCCTATGTGCCATCCCTTTTATCATAACCCCTTTTTATCTCCTTCCTCTTTCTCTCTTGTGGGGTAAGATACCCAATTGAGTGTGTATGTTATTCCCTCCTCAGGTCAAATCTGATGAGAGTAACATTCACTCATTCCCCCTCACCTGCCCACTCTTCCGTTCCTATAGAACTGCTTTTTCTATCCAGTTTTATGAGAGATAATTTACCCCCTTCCATCTCTCCTTTTCTCCTTCTTTCAATATATTCCTCCCTCATCCCTTAAATTGATTTTATTTTTTATATATCATCCCTCCATATTCAACCCAGCCTGTGTCCTCTCTCTCTCAATCTCTCTCTCTCTCTCTCTCTCTCTCTCTCTCTCTCTCTCTCTATATATATATATATATATATATATATATATACATATATACACACACATATATACATATATATACATATATACACACACAGACATATATATACATATATGTGTATATATGCAAATATATACATATATGCATATAGATTAGATAGATACACACATACATGTATACATATACATGCATATAAATGTATGTACATGTATATGTACATGTGTATATGTGTATATATGTATATTCCTTTCATCTACCCTAATACTGAGGTCTCATGAATTATACACATCATCTTTCCATGTAGGAATTTAAATAAAAGAGCTCAATTTTAGCAAATCCCTTATAATTTCTCTTTCTTGTTTACCATTTCATGCTTCTCTTGATTCTTGTGTTTGATAGTCGAATTTTCTATTCATCTCTGGTCTTTTCACTGAGAAAGCTTGAAAATCCTCTATTTTATTGAAAATCCATGTTTTGCCTTGGAGCATGATATTCAGTTTTTCTGGGTAGGTGATTTTTGGTTTTAATCCTAGCTCCATTGACTTCTGGGAATATTATATTCCAAGCCCTATGATCCCTGAAAGTAGAAGCTGCTAGATCTTGTTTTATCTTGATTGTGTTTCTACAGTACTCAAATTCTTTCTTTCTGGCTACTTGCAGTATTTTTTCCTTGACCTGGGAGCTCTGGAATTTGGCCACAATGTCACTAGGAGTCTTCTTTTTGGGATCTTTTTCAGTAGGCGATCAGTGGATTCTTTCAATTTCTATTTTCCCCTTGCCTCTAGAATATCAGGGCAGTTCTGCTATTTCTTGAAAGATGATATCATGGCTCTTTTGTTGATCATGGTTTTCAGGTAGTCCAATAATTTTTAAATTATCTCTCCTGCATCTATTTTCCAGGTCAGTTTCTCCAAGGAGGTACTTCACATTGTCTTCCATTTTTTCATTCCTTTGGTTCTGTTTTACAATATCTTGGTTTCTCATGAAGTCACTAGTTTCCACTTGCTCCAATCTAATTTTTAAGGTGTTATTTCCCTCAGTGATCTTTTGGACCTCCTTTTCCATTTGGCTAATTCTGCCCTTCATGGCATTCTTCTCCTCATTGGCTTTTTGGAGCTCTTTTGCCATTTGAGTTAGTCTATTTTTTCAGGTGTTATTTTCTTCAGTATTTTTTGGGTCTCCTTTAGCAAGTCATTGACTTGTTTTTCATTGTGTTCCTGCATCACTCTCATTTCTCTTCCCAATTCTTCCTCTACTTCACTTACTTGGCTTTCCAAGTCCTTTTTGAGGTCTTCCATGGCCTGAGACCAGTTCATGTTTTTCTTGGAGGCATTTGATGTAGGTTCCTTGAGTTTCCTGACTTCTTCTGGCTGTATCTTTTGGTCTTCTTTGTGAGCAAAGAAAGTTTCCAAAGTCTGAGTCTGAACCTGAGAGGATTTTTGCTGCCTGGCCATGTTCCCAGCCAGCTATTTGAACTTTGAATTTTTCATGGGGGTATGAGTGCTTGTACAGTATAGAGTACTTTGTCCCAATTTTACTGTTGTTTTCAGAGCTTTTTCTACACAGCAAGCTCTGCCACATCAGTGCTCCTCCTCTCCCAAGAACCGCCAAGCCGGATGATGACTCAGATCTGAGCAGGTTCTGCACTCTAGCTGGAATCCACCACTTAATTCCTCCCACCAGGTGGGCCTGCAGCCAAGCAACTGTAGTTCTGTAGCTGCACAACCTTCACTGCCTTCCAGTGGTAGCTGTATCACAACCTCCTTTCACTCTGACCCCGCAGTTTTTTCCAACCAACATTCTCTGTTTCCTTTGGTGTTTGTGGTTTGAGAAGTCTGGTAATTGCCACAGGTCACTGATTTGCGGTGCTAGGGCCTGTTCTGCCTGGTTTCTGATCTGATTTGTCCTGGCACAGCTCATGCTGGCCTCTGTTTTGCTCTGCTCTCAGCTCACTGTGATATACCTTACCCAGTGACCATCCAGGCTGTCCTGGCCTGGAGCCCTGCTTCCCTCTGCTACTTTGTAGGTTCTGCAGTTGTAGAATTTGTTCAGAGCCATTTTTAAAGGTATTTGGAGGGTCCTGGGGAAGATCTTTAGGTGTGTCCCTGATTTCCTGCTGCCAAGCATTTATAAGGTTTGCAAAGCACTTTTTAAGTATTATAACAACCCTTTGAAGTAGTGCTATTATTATCCCCCTTTACAAATAAGGAAACTTAGGAAAAGAGAAGTTAAGTGACTTACCCAGGATCACATGGCTAGTAAGTGTCTGAGGACAAATTTGGACTCAGATAATCCTTACTCAAGGTCAAGTGACACCTATAGCACTTTAATAGTTATAATATGCTTTCTTAGCTACAGTAGTTGTTAATATTATTAATATAAATTTGATTATCCCTATGTTACAGAAAAGGAAACAATGACGAGAACATTTGTGATTTTTCCAAAGTCACAAAGAAAACAGTAGGGGCGCAACCAATCTTTAACTCCTAGTATGTGTTTCTTTTCACCTAATCATATTGTTTGTTATTTTGGTTAACTTCAATTACAATAGTAATAAAATTTATTCATACACACATATTTACACGTACGTATATGTATTATTTTAAATAGTACAAGACATCTTTCTGACAATAACACTTTCAGTGATAATTATTTTTTACAGTTTTGAAAACTGGATTTCAGAGAGATGTTAATAGTTAATAATCGCATGGCTAGTGACTGACCTTGAACTCAAACTCAGATCTCTTAATTCAAAATTTAATCCTTTCCCCACTACACAATGAATTTCTTTTATCCTTCATGGTCTTTCAGAGGATAAAACAAACTGACAAACTATCAATCTTTTTTTTTCTCTTTTAAAATATTTTTATTCTTCAATTTCTTTTTCTACATTTTACAAATCACTGAGCAGTGATGGCTTTCCCTGAGTTTTCCACACTGGACACTGAAAAACAAAACTATACTATGTGAGGTTTATTTTAAAACCAACAATACACTAAACAGGATTCAAAATGATTGACTTCTGAATTTGTAAGTAAATATGTCTGTTCTTGGAATAAATTGGACTCTAAGGAACAGGTTGTTAAAACTAAAAAAAAATGTTTCAACACTTCTAGTGTTTCACTTAAGTGTCTCTACAACTGCTCTAACTTTTCAGGTAAACACTGCAGTTATGTGAAAAAGGTCAAATTCTAAACTTTATCTATACTTTGTATGTATTCAAAATTTAGTTGTAGTAGGGGGAAGAAGTAGCCCAGGCAAACACAAAATTGTTCCCTGAAAACTTCATTTATGGAAATACCACATTAAGAGGAATAACAGCTAAATTCCAAATCCTATTTGTAGATAGGTTAGTCTAAATTTTATGTTTATGCTACCTCATATCACACTTCAGTATATTTTAAAATCAACTACCTACACTATCAGGCTTCATTTGAATTCAAATAAAAAAATAAGAATTCTCTGTCTTTTTTTTGAGTCTGAACATACTGATACTTTATTAATGACAGTCCATTGATGGAGAACTGACTATTCCAGTAATCTAATAATAAAATTCAATAACTTTCTTTTTTTTTTGTCCTTAGGGTAAAAATATAAACTGCTCTGTTTATCTTTTAAAACCATTCACAAGAGGCAGAGACAAAATGGTCTCTGGAAAACAGGGACTCACTTAAGCTCTCCCTCAAATCCCTCCAAACACCTGTAAAAATGGCTCTAGAACTACAGAACCCACAAGATAACATAGGTAAACAAATCTCCAGCCAAGATGGCTTGGATGGTTGCTGGGAAGGGTTAATCACACCATGCTGGGAGAGGAGCACAGCCCAGTGTGGGCTGCACCAGGACAGATCAGACCAGGATTTGGGTGGGTAAAGACATAAGAAAGGTACTCTTTAGAGATCAAATAAATCACAAATGCAGAACACAGGGAGATAGTGCAAAATGAACTATTTTACATATACATGATACTCAATTTTTCACAAATTTGGAGAAAAAAAAGGACTTTACCTCTTCTGTTCTATAATTAATTTGTTGTTTTCTTCTGTTTTGTCTTCCCTTGGTAGCAAATGTCAGTCCTTTCCTACATCATTATGGCTGGTTAGAGCATGAAGAATAGAAAGATAACTTTAATACAGTGAAAAATGCCTCAATGAACATAACGAAGGTTTTTTATGTTTATTTTTTCCAACAAAAGTAATATGAATTGACAATTATAAAGATAATATGGGATTTTATTTTTTCTGGAGTTAACAAAAAGAAAGCCAAAAAAGGAAATCATGATATGAATTGTTATAGTGAGCTTTATAGACAAAATGGGGAGAGGGGATGAGATCCAATGGCCTGCCAAATAAAGTTGATGTTAAAAAATAGGATAAAAAAGCAATTTAAAATGGCATGCAAAAATAGATGAAAGGACCTTAGTATTTATTATGTCACTAAACAGGATTGTACTATTAAAATGCATTGCCTACCTAAACTAAAGTTGCTTAACTTATAATATTTTGAAAATACAAAATAAAATTGAAGAAAATGTCTTATTCCTTTAAAAAAACCTTATTTTTTTCTCCTGTTCAGGGTAAAGATCAACTAATAAATATTCCCAAGGATCCAGTTAGATACTAATCCCTTAGGCCAGAATTAGCAAATGTCAGAATGACTTTCTTCTATTATTCTGGTGTTAATGAATTATTCACACAATGTTTATGTAAAACTGATATTGCCAGCAGAATTGCCTAACAATAACAAGTTTTCTGAAATATCTTTTAACTTCCTCATAGCTGAAGTAATTTTGGTCACATTTCAATGAAACATATTAGACTAAATCTTATTGACAATAGAAAAGCATGTAGTTTCAGATTCAACTACAACTCTGTTTTCTGTAAATTTACATTGTAACACCCTATGATAGAATCATGTATTTTTTAGTCTTATTTCAGAAGGTCCCTTTTAAAGTGAAAAATTATTTTACTGTATTCTTCTCCTTTGTGTCCAGCATTTTTCTTTCTGACCTTAAGCATTAGACTTTCTAGGAAAATAAATGAAAGATGAAATAAGGATAAAAAGAAATTTAAAGAATTATATTCAGAGTAAAAAAAAATTCTCTTATGTCACCAGAGTAAGAATAAGATATGTACCTGTGAAATGCTTTCATCAGTGTGTAGAATGTATTTAGAAAGCCTGAGTGGAGCCAAAATCTCTTAACAAGAATCTATAGAATGAACTTAGTAAGAAATGACGTTTGAATGTATGGGCCTATCACTTATTGAAGGCAAAGCATAATAGCGCTTCTTTATTCTTGGTGAGTTCTTACACAAAAATTTCAAAACAGTTTACTAATTTACTAATTACTTATAAAGGGAATAATGTACCCAACTTGAATACAGTATCACTCAATTTCAGTTGAATGTTGTCCTTTTCTAAGAGATAGCTTTAAAAAAAAAAAGCTTATGAAGCTGACAATCAAAAAAATACCAGCATTTTTATATACACTGGACACAAAAAGATACATATGAACCATGAACCTATTAAGTACAGCTTATGTTGTTGAGGGTACACATAAATAATTTAATAAAGCATTACTTGCTTGTCTGTATCACCTTCTGAATTGTTTTCCCTTTCCTGTGCATTAAAAATGTGTCACTAATGTTCACCCCCCCCCCTTTTTTTTGCTTTGCTATCACTAATCCCACTCCTCATCCACAGGCTTACTTGCTATACTACATCTAAACCTTCCCTCATATATTAAAAGCAGTCTTTTTAAAATAAAGAAGCAGAGTGAAACCAAACCAAGGTGTGCTGTGTTATTGAAAATATACTTCTCATCCTTCATTTCTAGTCTATAGTCTCTCCATTGAAAGGCATGAAGCATGAATAATCATGAATCTTTTGGATCCATGATAGATTTTCATATGGATCAAAACTCTTGAATCATTCAAAGTCATTTTTATTTGCAATGCTGAATTCTTACTTAATTATTCTCTAAATTCTGCTCAATTCACTCTGCATCAGCAGTTGTAAATCTTAGGCTTTTCTCAATTTTAATCCATCATATTCAGATAAAAATTTCAAACACTTCCACATGAATGAATGCCAACTTTGTTTCTAGTTCTTTGTTTCAACAATATAGTCTTCTAAAAACACTTTTATAAAGTGACTCTAAGGATCACACCACTTTGGAAACACCAAACACTTGTAATCCCCCAGAACTAGGTCTGAAAATAGTAGTGTGAAGAAACCTAAAGCTTGGGGTGAGATTTTCTCACCCCTAGGTAAGCAGAACCCAACTTCAAGACAAAGTTTTAAAATGGGCCGGAAAATGAGCAAACCACCACTACAACAAAAAGAATTTGACCAAAAACAATTACTATGGTAGCAGGGAAGACCAAAGTGCAATCTCAAAAGAGACAAAAAAAAAAAAAGAAGACAGCAATGTGAAAACAGCTGTAAGCAAAGTCTCAAAGAAAGATGGATCCAACATCAAGAAAAATTCTTGGAAGAGCTAAAGAAGAGATGTGTGGTGGAGGCAAAAATGGAAAAGGAAACGAGAGCATGCAAGAAAATTATGAAAAGAGAACTAACAGCTTGGTAAAAGAGGCACAAAAAATACTGTAGAAAATAAAAACTTAGAAAATAGACTTGGCACAATGGTAAAAGAATCACCCAAAAAGTCATTGAAGAAAAGAAATCCTTAAATAGGAGAATACTAAGGAGGTACTAAAATTCACAAGAAAAAAATGCGTGACAAGTAGAATTGGCCAAATGGGAAAAAGAGGTACAAAATCACATAGAAGAAAAAAATTACTTGTAAAGTAGTATTGGAGAACTGGAAGATAATCACTCTATAAGACATCAAGAAACAATAAAATAAAGGTAAAAATGAAAAGAAATAGACAAAAATGTAAAATATTCCTTTAAAAACTGACATGGAAAATAGATTGAGGAGAAGTAATTTAAGAATTTTCTTCTAACCCTAGACATCACATTTCAAAAATTAGTAAGAAAACTGCCCTGAGATTTGAAAACCATAGGGAGGATAAAATACAAATTGAACGGATATACTGATCACTTTCCAGATGAGTTGCCAAAATGAAATTTCAAAAGAAATTAGCCAAAATCCAAAATTCCCATGTCACCGAGAAAATCTCACAAGCATTCAGAAAGAAACAATTCATATATCATAAAGCCTCACTCAAAATCACACAAAATTTAGCAGGTTCCACATTAAATTTACCGAGGGCTTGAATATGATATTCCAGAAGGCAAAGAAGCTTGGCTTACAACCAATTAACAGAAATTTAATTAAATAGAAGATTCATTTATTTTTGATTAAAATAAAACAAATTCTGAACAGAAAATTTGACACTAAAACATAAAAATTAAGAGAAACAGGAAAGGTAAACAGAGGGTAACCAGGGGAGGAGGGAAATTCTTGAACCATGCTTTCCTCTGAATTGGCTCAAAGAAACAAGAATATATATTCACATTTGGTTGGGTACAGAGACATACTTTATCCAATAGTGAAATAGTAGGGAGAAGTGATAAGAGATGGGGTGGGGATGATAAAGGAGAGAGTATGACTTAAGGGAGGCAGTAGTCAGAAGCAAAATAAACTTTTGAGGAAACACGGAATAAAAATAGAGAAAAAGATAAAAAAAATAGAAAGCAGAGAAATACACAGTAATCATAACTGTGAACGTGAAAGGGATAAGCTCACACATATAATAGAAGCAAGTAGGAAAATGCATTAGAAACTAGGATACAGCAATAAGTTGTTTATGTCCCACATATTTGAAAGAGAAAGATACACAGAGGTAAAATAAAAGGCTAAAGCAGAATCAATTACATATCAGTTAAAGTTAAAGAAAAGGCAAGGGTAGTGATCATGATCTGAGACAAAGCAAAAATAGACATGATTAAAAGTAACAGTCAGAGAAACAACATTTATCTGAAAGGTACCATAGGCAATGAACACTGTGTGTGTGTGTGTGTGAGTGTGAGTGTGGGTGTGGGTGTGGGTGCACGTGTGTATACACATAGATATATGTCTATATATGATTCCTGTGATTCTCTGATAACAGCTTCATTTCATGAAACTATATGGAATTGAGTCAAATTCATAAAATAAGAGTGATTCCCCAATTGATAAATGATAAATTGATCAATGTTCAAGGGATATGAACAGGAAACATGTATAACTTATATTGAATTGCTTACCTTTTCAGTGAGGGTGGGAGGGGAGGGAAAAAGAGAGAGAATTTGGAACTCATTTTTTAAAAAACAAATGTTAGAAATTGTGTTCAGATTCAGCTGGAAAATAAACACTGCCAAGAGGAAGCCTGCAACAACAGTGTGGGGAGAAGGACATATCCACAAGAGAACTTTATCTGAACTTTTTTGTTTGTTTGTTTGCTTTGGGACTTTACTAACTAAAGCATGCCCTTGACTGAAGGTACTGGGAGGAAACCTGCAACAGCAGTGTGTGTAAAAGGACACAAAAGTTCAAGAAGTACTTTACTTCAACACTCTGATTGATTGAAGAGATTAACTCCCTTTGACCTAGGGGTGGATCATGTTTGTATTGTAAACAAGTATTTGGAAATGGCACTGAATAATATGTTTTGCTTTGTTGTAAATGATATGTTTTAGTTTCCTGCTTGATTTGATCACAATGTATTAAATACTGTTATTGCAGGCTTCCTCTTGGCACCCAAAGTCCCAACTGGGAGAAAAAGTCCAAAGGAAGTTCTGTTGCGGGTCGGGTCTATCCTTTCCATGCTGTTCCAATTGCTGCTTCCAGGTCCTGAAGGGCTGCTGAGCAATAAAACCAACAGGGTGGGGTCCCTGAGGGTCCAACGCACTTCGCCCACCCCACCATAAACAAATCCACCCCTCCCTCCTGCGTCCCAAACAGGCCCAGGAGTAAGCCCCAAAAAGACACACTTACCTCCTTGCTGCAAAGTTTCCATCTTGCCCCAGGGCTGAGTTCCAAGACTCTGGGTTCCTGGTCTTCTAGGTCTGGCTAGTCTTTCCTGGCTTCTGCCAGAATCCAGATCTTGATGTAGGCAATTCTCCATCTTTTCACTTACCTCACCAAAGTTGGCTGGACGGCAGCTCACCGCTCACACCTTTCCAAAATTCTCATGCAGGCAGTCTTCTGCTCTGTCTGGGTCAATATGTCAGCAGCCACCATCTGCTTCTTCTCTCTCCTCACCAGCTGCTCCTGCCAAATCTGCATGAAGGCTATTCTCTGATTTTTCTCTCCAGTCTGTATGAAGGCAGTTCTCTGCTCCTGTTTCAAACCTCCACGTACAATACAATCTCAAAACATTCACCCTTTCAGCACAGTCCTCCAGAGCCAGGCTTATCAGTTCAAGCCCTCAGAAGGAGGGATTATCTCCAGCTCTGGGCCCCATTTCCACTGGCCTGTTTTCATGAGTGGACCTCAGGGCAACATCAATGCAATACTAGGTAAACAGCCAGGACCTGAAGTCCTTAGAATGAGAAGCCTGAAAGAGTGACCTTTGCACTCCAGCTTCAGACTCAAAGAAAGGATAAAGGCCAAAAAATGAGTATAAATAAACAAAAATCTGACCCTAGAAAGTTATCAAGGTGTCCGAAAAGAATAAGACATAAGCCCAAAAGAGGACAACAACGTCAAAATATCTAAACTCCAAAGAAAAAGTCTCAAAACCCCACAGAAGTGGCCTCATGGACAGAAAGAATGTATGGAAGAGCTGAGAAAGTATCTTAAAAATCATATAAGAGAGGTAGATTAAAAAGTGGGCAAATGAGTGAGGATGGTGCAAGAGAATTATGAAAAAAGGAGGCAAGAGCTTGGAAAAAGAATATATAAAATAGAAATTGCAAAATAGAAAAGAAGAAACAAAAAAAAATGAAGGAAACAACTCCTTAAAGTGTACAATTAAGACTGAGTCAGCAGCAACGGTAGTGGCTGCTCTTGGAGCTATCAGCCAACAGACAGAATGTTTGAAACTCACCAATTTTGACTTGTGTGAGCCAAGATGGAAGAGTAAGAGACCAGTCACTCTCATCCTCCATTACAAACATTGAGAAAACCTGATAATATTGCCTCAAGGAAATCCTAAAATAGTGAAGCCATCAGAAAGATAATGGGGCAGCAGTCTCTCAGGTCACGAAGATTTGATTAACAGGAATTTTCCCTCTTGCTCTGGCTGAAGGGGACCAGTATAGGACTAGAAACACCCCAGCAATCTAGAAACAAGCTCCACCTCAGCATACCAATAAGCAAGCCCCTCGCCTCCATCAAAAGAAGCCTGGGATAGCACCCTCAGTGCTCCAGAAGTAAAGATCAACTTTAAAAGCAAGAAAAAAAGGCAAACAACATGAACAAGAAGTGACAAAGAAAAACAAAGAACATAGAGAAATATCTCAGTGACAGGGAAGATCAAAACACAAATTCAGGAGAGGACAACATTGTCAATTCGCCCACATCTGAAACCTCAAAAAGGAATATGAACTGGTTTCAAACCCAAATAACCTTATTGGAAGAGCTCAAGAAGGATTTTTACAAGTCAAATAAGAGAGGAAGAATAAAAAATAACTGATTCCTTTAAAAATACAATTGACCAAAAAGAAAAAAAAAGTACACTGAAGAAAACAACTTCTTAAATAGTAGAATTGGCCAAATGGGAAAAGAGGTACAAAAGATAACTGAAGAAAAGAATTCATTAAAAATGAGGACTGGGTATGTGGAAGCTAACAACTGCATGAGACATCAAGAATCAGTCAAAGTCAAAAGAATGAAAAAAATAGCAGAAACCATAAAATAATTGATTGGAAAAACAACTGACCTGAAAAATAGACACAGGAGAGATTATTTAAGAATTGTTGGTCTACTTGAAAGCCATGACTAAAAAATAAAAATATTTTGCAGAGTATGTTTCAAGAAATTATCAGAGGAAATATGCCCTGTGGCCCTAGAACCAGAAGGTGAAATAGACATTGAAAGAATCCGCTGATCAACTCCTGAAGGAGAGACCAAGTTGATATTGCTAGGGAATATTGTAGAGAAATTCCAGAATTATAAGGTCAATATCACTGCAAGCAGCCAGAAAGAAACAATTCACATATTGTGGAACCACAGTCAGGATTAGTTAGGATCTTCTACCTTCTACATTAAAATGTCAAAGGGCTTGGGAAATGATATTCTCTAAGGCAAAGGACCTTGGATTATAGTCAAGCATCAACCACTCAGGGTAAAGAAGAATAATATTTCAGAAGAAGAGATGAACATTCAATGAAATAGGGGATTTCCAGTCTTTCCTGATGGAAAGTCCAAAGTTCAATGAAAAATTTGATCTTCAAAGACAAGACTCAAAAGAGGCATAAAAAGGTAACAGGAGAGGAAAGAAAAATGTTATTGAGTAAGGCCAAACTGTTTACATACCTACATGAGAAGATGATATTTATAACTCTTGGGAACTCTATATTTATTGCAACATTGAGAAGGGATATTCATGGACAGAATTAAGTGGTGAAAAGGAATTGTATTGGAAGAAGGGGAAAATAGGGGGCAGGAACAGTTAAATTATGTCACACGAAGAGGTTCAAAAACTATTATAGTTGAGTGCAACAAGGGAGAGAAATGAGCATGTTTTGAACTTTACACTCATCCGACTTGACTCAAGGAAAGAATAACATGTTCAGTTACACATAGAAATCTAACCTACCTTATAGGCAGTAGAAAGGGAAAGGAGAAGGAAAATGGTGTGGGGCTGATAGAAGTCAGGGCAGATTGAGAGAGGCAGTGGTGAAAAGCAAAACTCTATTTAGGAGGGAAAAGGAGAAAGGAGAAAGAAAAGCACAAGTGGTGGGAGGAATAGAATGGAGAGAAAGACACAGATAGTAATCAGAACAGTGAATGTGAATGGGATAAACTCTCTAAGTAAATGGAAGTGGATTACACAGTGGATTAAAAAAAAACATAATCTTACAATATATTGTTTATGAGAAATCTATTTGCGCTAAAGTGATACACACAGGGTAAAAGTAAAAGCCTGGAGTAGAATATATTATGTTTCAGCTGAAGTTAAAAGAAAAAAAGAAATCAAGGGTAACAATCCTGATTTAAACAAGGCAAGAGCAAAACTAGATCTCATTAAAACAGATAAGGAAAGAAACTACATCCTGCTAAAAGGCACCACAGAAAATGAAGCAATATTGTTACTAAACATATATGAACCAAATTGATATAGCATCCAGATTCTTAGGAAAGAAATTAAGGGAGCTATAGGAAGAAATAGAAAACAAAACTCTACTAGAGGGGGAATGCAACCTCTCCCTCTCTCTCTCTATGAACTTGATGAATCTAACATCAAAAAAAAAATCTAACCACAAATTAAACAAGAAAGAACTTAAGGAAGTGAATAGAATTTTAGAAAAATTGGCCATTGAAGGTGGAGTCAAGATGGCCAAGTGAAACCAGTAACTTGATTGAGCTCTCCTCCAAGTCCCCCCCAAATACCTGAAAAAATGACTCTAAAAAATTATAGAGCTACAGAACCCATGAAATGTCAGAGGAAAAGAAGTCTCCAGGTCAAGATGGTGTGGATGGTCACTGGGGAGGGTTTACCACATGATGTTTGGAGTGGAGTGAAACACAACATGCTGGCACAGACCAACCTGAAGCAGACTGAGCAGAGCAGGCCTCAGGGCACTGAACCAATGAGCAGTGGCAGTTTTGGTCTTCTCAACCCACGAACTTCAAAGACAACTTAGCAGGTCAGTGGGAAAACCCAAGGCTGCCGAGGTGACTGTAGCAGGCACAGCAGCAGCAGCAGCAGCAGCAACAACGGCTGCTTCTGGAGCCCCAGGCCCACAGACCTTGGAGGGAAACAAGTGGCTGATCAGAGGAGGAGTGCAGGGATATCTTTGCTGGTGCACAGGCAGGATTCTCTTCCTTTGCCTTTCTTGTACATGGTTTGCATTACTCGTGGTGATTCAGGAGAGAAAAAGAGCTATGGTATGGCAGAACCTGTGGTGGCTCTGGAGAGGCAGGTCTGCTGGTAGTTACATAGTAACAAAGAGTGCTTGAGGCCACTCACAGATGAGAGCAGAGGCCATGAAAGGAGTAAATGCCTCCCATTGGATCATACAACCTCAGAAGAACTGAAAATTTTACAGGGGTCTAGAAGTAGTTCTGAAAACAGACTGTAAAACCCCTGAAGCTTAAAGTTATACCTGACCAAAGAGCTCAAAAGCCAAGTAATTGGGAAAATGAGAAAACAGGGTAAAAAAAAATCTTAAACTATAGAATTATACTTTGGTGTCAGAGAAGATGAAAACACACAGCCAGAAGAAGGAAACAAAGTCAAAGATCCTCCACCAAAAGCCTCCAACAAAACATCAATTGATCTAAGGCAATGGAAGAGCTCAAAAATGTTTTGGAAAATCAAGGAAGAGAAGTAGAGGAACAATTGGGAAGATAAAATACCGTGACGTAAGAAAGTCATGAAAAATGAGTCAGCAGCTTGCTAAAGAAGACTCAAAAAATACTAAAGTAAATAACACCTTAAAAATAGACTAACCCAAATGGCAAAAGAGGTCCAAACAGTCAATGAGAAGAAGAATGCTTTCAAAAGCAGAATTGGCCAAATGCAAAAGGAGGTCCAAAAGGTCACTGAAGAAAATAATTTCTTAAAAATGAGAATGGAGCAAATGGAAGCTAAAGACTTTATGAGAAATCAAGAAATTATAAAACAGAACCAAAAGAAGGCAAAAATAGGAGACAATGTGAAATATCTCATTGGAAAAACCACTGACCTTGAAAATTGATCCAGGAAAGAGAATTTAAAAATAATTAGACTTCCTGAAAGTCATGATCAAAAAAAGAACCTAGACATCATCTTTCAAGAAATTATCAAGGAAAACTTCCCTGATGTTCTGGAACCAGAGGGTAAAAAAGAAATGGAAAGAATTCACCTATCACCTCTTGAAAAAGATCACAAAAAGAAAACTCTTAGGAATATTGTCACCAAATTCCAGATTTCACAGGTCAAGGAGAAAATGTTGCAAGCAAACAGAAAGAAGCAATTTGAGTATTGTGGAAACACAATCAGGACAACACAAGACCTAGCACCTTCTACATTAAGGGATTGATGGGCTTGGAATATGATATTCTGGAGGTAAAAGGACCTAGTATCAAAACCATGATTCAACTACCCAGCAAAAGTGAGTATAATATTTCAGGACATATTATGGATTTTTGATGAAATAGAGGTCTTTCAAGTGTTCTCTATGAAAAGACGAGCACTGAATAGGACATTCAACTTTCAAATAAAAGAATCAAGAGAAGCATGAAAAGTTAAACAAGAAAGAGAAATTATAAGGAACTTACTAAAATTGAATTGCTTGCTTTCCTACATGGAGAGAAGATATTTGCAACTCAGGAGACCTTTCTCAGTATTAGGGTAGTTGAAGGGAATATAAATTTATATAGACAGAGAGCACAGGGTTAGTCAAATCCTAAGGGATCATACCTAAATAATAAAATTAATGGGTGAGAAAGGAATATATTGGGAGAGGGAGAAAGGGAGACTTAGAATGGGTTAAACTATTCTAATGCAAAAGTGGCAACAAAAAACTGTTAAAATGGAAGGGAAGAGGTGGTAGGTGAAAGGCAATGAGTGAACCTTACTATCATCAGATTCAGTTTAAGAAGGAAAGAGCATACACACTCAATTGGGTATCTTACCTTACAGGAAAGTGGGAGGGGTGATAAGAGGGACTAAATGATAGAAAGAAGGGAAGATTGGGGGTGGAGGTAATCAAAAGCAAACACTTTTGAAAAGAGACAGGGTCAAGGGGGAAAACTGCATGAAGGGGGACAGGATAGGATGGAGGGAAATATAGTTAGTCTTTCAGAACATGACTATTATGGAAGAGTTGTGCATAATGATATGCATATTAGCTATACTGAATTGTTTGCCTTCTCAAGGAGTGTGGTTGTAAATGAAGAAGAGATAGAATTTGGACCTCAAAGTTCTAAAACAAATACTAAAAGTGTTTTTTTTTTTACATGCAACTAGGGAATAAGATATACAGGCAATGTAGTATAGAAATTTATCTTACCCTATGAGAAAGTAAAGGGAAAGGGGATAAGGGAGGTGGAGCAGTGAGATGATAGAAGGGAGGGCAGACTGGAGAAAGGGGCAATCAGGATATATACAGTCTTGTGGTGGGGGGGAAAACAGAGATGCGGAGAAAATTTGTAACTCAGAATCTTGTGGAAATGAATGTTGAAACCAAATATGTACAAACACACACACACACACACACATACATACATATATATATATATATACACACACACACATGTATATATATGCACCTATTATAGACTTCAGGAGAAAATTGAATGGGGATAAAAAAAGAATATACCTTTTGTCAGCAGTACATGGCACTAACAAAAAAACTGACTATGTACTGTACAATACAATGCAGAAAGGCAGAAATATTAAATGCATCCTTTTAAGATCATAATGCAAAAATAATTATATGCGATAAAGATCCATGGAAAGATAGACTAAAAAAATTATTGCAAACTAAATAACTAATCCTAAAGAATGAGTTGGTCAAACAACAAATCATAGAAACAATCAATAGCTTCTTTCAGGAGAATAACAATTACGAGACATCATATCAAACTTTATGGGATGCAACAAAAGTGGTTCTTAGGGGAAGTTTGATATCTCTAAATGTTTACATGAATAAAATAGAAAAAGGGGAAATCAATAAATTGGGCATGCAACTAAAAAACCTAGCAAAAGAACAAATTAAAAATCTCCAATTAAATACCAAATTAGAAATACTGAAAACCAAAGGAGAGATTAATAAAACAGAAATTAAGAAAACAAATTAAAAAATAAAACTAAGAGGTGGTTTTATGAAAAGAAAAATAAATAAACATATGGTTAAGTTGATTAAAAAGGAAGGAAGAAAACTGAACTACCATTATGAAAAGTGAAAAGGGTCAATTCCCCACCAATGAAGAATAAATTCAAACAATAATGAGAAACTATTTTACCCAACTGTATACCAAAAAATCTGACAATTTTTGTGAAGTAGTTAAATATTTACAGAAAATAAATTGACCAGATTAAGAAAAGAGGACATAGGGGGCAGAGCAAAGATGGTGGTTGGAAGGCAAGGACTTGTGTAAGCAACCCAGCAGGCCCCTCCAAAAACCTATAAAAAACAGCTCTGAAAAAACTCTAGAAGAGCAGAAACCACAAAGTAACGGAGGGAAGCAGGGATCCAGCCCAGGACATCCTGGATAGTCCCTGGATGAGGTCTATCCTGCACAGAGCAGGGGGCAGAGGAGAGTGAAGCACAAGATGTGTGGCGGCAGAACCAACCAGACCAGGAGCCAGGTAGAATGGGCCCTAGCACCCTGAATCATCGATCTGTGGCAGTTACCAGATTTCTCAAGCCACAAACATCAAAGACAACAGAGAAGGTTAGTGGGAAAAGTTACAGGGGATAGATTGGAAGGAGTTCGCAGTTCGGCCACCACTCTGGGGGCAGCAGGGGAGGTGCAGCTGCAGAACTACAGCTGCAGTTGCTTCCAGCCCCAGGCCTACCTGGTGGGAGGAATTAAGTGGCAGATCAGAGCAGGAGTGCAGAGCCTGTTTCAGATCCCAGTCAGGTCCTGCTGGTGGGTCTTGGGAAAGGAGTGCTGGTGTGGCAGAGCTGGCTGTACAGAAATAGCTATGAAAACAACAAGGTATCCCCTCAAGCTTGGAACAAAGTGCTCTTTGCTCTACAAGCAGTCATACCCTGACAAAAAACTCAAGGGTCAAGTAAGTTGGCTGGGAACACAGCCAGGCAGAGAAAACACAACCAGATTCAGTCTCAGACTTTGGAATCTTTCTTTGGTGACAAAGAAGAGCAAAACGTACTGCCAGAAGGAGTCAACAAAGTCAAAGAGCCTACAACAAAAGCCTCCAAGAAAAAAATAAACTGGTCTCAGGCCAAGGAAGAGCGCAAAAAGGATTTGGAAAAGCAAGTTAGAGAAGTAGAGGAAAAATTGGGAAGAGAAATGAGAATGATGAGAGAAAACCATGAAAAACAAGTCCATGACTTGCTAAAGGAGACCCAAACAATACTGAAGAAAACGCCACCTTAAAAAATAGACTGACTCAAATGGCAAAAGAGCCCCAAAAAGCCAATGAGGAGAAGAATGCCTTGAAAGGCAGAATTAGCCAAATGGAAAAGGAGGTCCAAAAGACAACTGAAGAAAATACTACTTTAAAAATGAGATTAGAGCAAGTGGAAGCTAGTGACTTTATGAGAAATCAGGATATTATAAAACAGAACCAAAGAAATTAAAAATTGGAAGACAATGTGAAATATCTCATTGGAAAAACCACTGACCTGGAAAATAGATCCAGGAGAGATAATTTAAAAATTATTGGACTACCTGAAAGACATGATCAAAAAAAGAGCCTAGATATCATCTTTCAAGAAATTATTAAGGAGAACTGCCCTGATATTCTAGAGCCACAGGGCAAAATAGAAATTGAAAGAATCCACTGATTGCCTCCTCAAATAGACTCCAAAAAGAAATCTCCTAGGAATATTGTGGCCAAAAGCAGAGCTCCCAGATCAAGGAGAAAATACTGCAAGCAGCCAGAAAGAAACATTTTGAGTATTGTGGAAACACAATCAGAATTACCCAAGATCTAGGAGATTCTACATTACGGAACTGAAAGGCTTGGAATACGATATTCTGGAGGTCAATGGAGCTAGGACTAAAATCAAGAATCACCTACCCAGCAAAAGTGAGTATCATGCTTCAAAGCAAAATACGGACTTTCAGTAAAATATAGGACTTTCAGGCTTTCTCAGTGAAAAGACCAGAGCTGAATAGAAAATTTGACTTTCTAACCCAAGAATCAAGAGAAGCATGAAAAGGTAAACAAGAAAGAGAAATCAAAAGGGACTTACTAAAGTTGAACTCTTTTGTTTACATTCTTACATGAAAAGGTGATGTTTATGACTCATGAGACCTCAGTATTGGAGTAGCTGAAAGGAATATGCATATATATGTGTGTATGTGTATATATAACATATATACATATATATATACATATATATATACACACACATATATATACACACACACATATATATACACACACACACATATGTCTGTGTATGTATGTGTATATATA
This sequence comes from Trichosurus vulpecula, assembly GCF_011100635.1. Classification (NCBI taxonomy): domain Eukaryota; kingdom Metazoa; phylum Chordata; class Mammalia; order Diprotodontia; family Phalangeridae; genus Trichosurus; species Trichosurus vulpecula. The sequence goes on along the minus strand of NC_050576.1, from coordinate 414,190,151 downwards.
GGTGTATATATATACATATATATTATATATATACATATATATTATATATGTATGTATGTGCATATATATATATATATAGACAGAGGGCACAGGGTGAGTTGAATATGAAGGGATTATATCTAAAAAAAAAGCAAATTTAGGGATGAGAGAAATATATTGAGACAGGGAAAAAGGGAGAGAGAGAATGGGGTAAATTATCTCTCATAAAAGTGGCAGGAAAAAGTAGTTCTGTAGGAAGGGAAGAGGAGGTGGGTGAGGGTGAATGAGTAAATCTTGCTCTCATCAGATTTGACCTGAGGAGGTAATACCATACACACTCAATTGAGTATCTTACCCCACAGGAAAGAAGGAGGAAGAAGATAAAAAATGGGGGGACAACAGAAGGGAGGGAAGAAAGGGGGGAGGTAATCAAAAGCAAACACTTTTGAAAAGGGACAGGGTCAAGGGAGAAAATTGTGTAAAGGTGGATAGGTTAGGAAGGAGCACAATATAGTTAGTCTTTCACAACATGAGTGTTTTGGAAGGGTTATACATAATGATACGCATGTGGCCTATGTTGAATTGCTTGATTTCTTTGGGAGGGTGAGTGGGAAGGGAAGAGGGGAGAGAATTTGGAACTCAAAGTTTTAAAAACAGATGTTCAAAAAGAAAAAAAAAAGTTTTTGCATGCAACCCGGAAATAAGATACACAGGCAATGGGGCATAGAAATTTATATTGCCCTACAAGAGAAGAATGGAAAGGGCGATGGGAGGGGAGTGGGGTGACAGAATGAAGGGCTGACTGGGGAATGGGGCAACCAGAATATATGCCATCTTGGGTTTGGCAGGAGGGTAAAAATGGGGAGAAAATTCGTAATTCATACTCTTGTGAAAATCAATGCTGAAAAGAAAATATATTAAATAAATTAAATTTTAAAAAAGAGGAGAAGATATAAAATATTTAAATTACCCCATTTCAGAAAAAGAAATTGAACAAGCCATCAATGAACTTTCTAGGAAACAATCTCCAGGGCCAGATGCATTTACAAGAGAATTTTATCAAAAATTTAAAGAATAATTTATTCTAATACTCTATAGACTATTTGGAAAAATAGGTGAAAGAATAACCCCATCAAATTTTTATTATGATGCAAATATGGCAGTGTTACTTAAAATAGAAAGAGTGGAACATAAAAAGAAAATTATAGACCAATTTCCCTAATGAATATGAAGGCAAAAATTTTAAATAAAATAGTAGAAAAAAGAGTACCCCAAATTATTTACAGAAATAATACACTACGATCAGTAGATTCATACCAGGATTGCAGGGCTTGTTCAATAGTAAGAAAACTATCAACATAGTTGGTCACAACAACAATACTAACAGAAATCATAAGCTGATCTGAATAGATGGTGAATTTTTCTTTTTACAAAATACAACAACCATTCCTATCAAACACTAGATATCATAGGAATAAATGTTGTCTTCCTTAAAATGATAAGTAGCCTCTACCTAAAACCTTCAGCAAGCATTATATGTAATGAGGATAAGTTAGAAGCTTTTCCAATAAGATGGGTTGTAAAACAAGGATGTCCATTATCACCGCTGTTATTCTATATGGTACTATGAGCATTGGCTTTAGCATTAAGAGAAGAAAAATAAATTGTAGGAATTAGAATAAGGTGTAACTCTTTGCAGATGATATCATGATCTCCTTAGAGAATCTTAGAGAAGCAAGTAAAACACTACTTCGTGAGAGAGGATTAGGGAAAGGCAGGGGGAGTGATAGAATCTAGGATAGATCAAGGTATGTGGTAGGTAGAAGGAAAAGACTGGTTAGGAGGGCAAAGTTGAAGTGAGAGAGAGAAAAAGCCAAGGGGAAGAATAGGATGGAGGGAAATATAGACATAGTAATCATAAATGTTCAATGTGGATTTGAGGAACTCTTCCATAAAATGGAAGCTGATAGCAGAGAGAAAGAAAACCAGAATACTACAATATATCGTTTGTAAGACACACACTTGAAGCACACACATGTGCACACACACACACACACACACACAGAGAGAGAGAGAGAGAGAGAGAGAGAGAGAGAGAGAGAGAGAGAGAGAGAATTTAAGTTAAGTGCTTGGAGTAGAATCTATTATGTTTCAGCTGAAGTTAAAAAAAAAAAAAAGCAAGGTTAGCAATCCTGATCTCAGACAAAGTAAAAGCAAAAGTACATCTTATTAGAAGAGATAAAGAAGGAAACTACATCTTGTGAAAAGGTACACTGGACAAAGAAGCAATATAAATACTAAACATTGTGCACCAAGTGGTATAGTATTCAAACTCTGAAAGGGGAGGTTTGTAACACTCAAATTGAAGCCCACCATTAGATTAAGCCCACCATTAATCCCCTTTATATTCTTGTCTTTGTCTCTGCCCCACACTCTGTAATGGCTTGAAAAAGCTTAAGGCATAGTTCTGGGTAGATTGCAGAAGGGTAGTCCCCTGACCTCCCCCTTTCTCCTGATTCAGCATTCTGTATTTTCTCTCTACATCAGAATTATGTGCAAGGATCAGTTGCAGAGTAGGGTATAATTTCATCTTAAGGAGAAACCCCCCTGTTACCAAATAGCCCCACATCCTGGGTTATGGTGCAACTATTCTGCTGACCAAGCTAGGTCCCTCCACTCAGACCATAGCTGATCAAGTAGGGGTTACTTTCTCTGAACCCTCCACCCAGTTATAGGAAACTGATCACTGCCTAAGTGGGACTTTCTTTTCACAAGATGGTCGCACCTCTGTATCCTTGTGCCATATTCCCAAATTATCTCTGAGCTATGGATCCAACCAATGGCTGATCTTTGCTGCTGTACATCATTGCTTCTTCTAGTGACCCTCCCTAATTGTGTAATTGTGGTTTTTGCCTTTATAAGCATTGTAGTCCCTCAGTTCGGGACTGCCTGATTTGAGTGTACTTTGAGTACATACTCCAGGTAGTCGCACGCTTAATCAATAAATGCACACTTAAATTTACCTTGAATCCATGTCTTGTCTCACTGTTATTTTATACACAACAGGTTAAGTGAGTTATAGAGAGAAATAGACAGCAAAACTGTACTAGTGGTGGATATCACCTGTACTGTCTCAGAACTAGATAAAGCCAAGGAAAAAATAAAGAAACCAAGGAAACAAAAGAATATTAGAAAAGTTAGATGCAACACACTTTTGGAGAAAATTTAATGGAACAAAATTGAATACACTTTTTTTTCTCAGAAGAATATGGCATCGACACAAAAATTTACCATATAATAGGGAATAAAAACCTCAAAATCAAATGTAGAGAGACAGAAGTTTTATCTTACAATCTTTTATGTTTAATCTTTTTATCTTTCAGACAATACTGCAACAAAAATTACATTCAACAAAAGGCAGGGTAAAAATAGATCAAAATTAAATGGAAACTAAATTTTCTAATACAAAAGAATAAATGGGTTAAAGAACAAATCATAAAAACAATCACTAATTTTATTAAAGAGAAAGAAAACAATGACGCTGCATCCCAACATTTGTGGGACGTAGCCACGGCAGTATTTACAGGCAAATTTATTTCTCTGAACACTTTCATCAACAACAACAAAAAAAATAACAAACTAATCAATTAATTGATCATGCAGCTAAAACAACAACAACAACAAAAACAAAGAGAAAATGGACAAAATAAAAGTACCTGATTGAGCAACAAACTAGAAATCCTGAACATCAAAGGGCATATTAAAAAGACAGAACGTTATAAAACATCAATTGATTGATTGAGCTACTAAATTAAAAACAAACAAAAAAAAAAACAAAGGCTCATGAGCCATTGATTAATTTGGTAAAAAAAAAAGGCAACATCCTGTATCAAAAATGAAAATACTAAAATCACCACATATTAGTAAAGTCACATTAAAATAATTGTTAGGAAATATTTTTGTCCAAAACTGTGCCAATAAATCTCACAACCTGAGTGGAATGGATGAATATTAAAAAAAAAAGATTGCCTAGATTGCCAGATCAAGAAAAAAAAAGATTCCCTAAATAGCTCAATGTTAAAAAACAAATTGAACTCATTAATTAATTTACTGGGTGAGGGGTCAGGGACCAGTGACAGCTGGGATCACCAGTAAATTCTAGAAAACATTTAAAAAAAGAAATAATTCCAATTTTATTTAAAAAAAATGTTAAAAATAGACAAAGGAGTCCTGTCAAACTCCTTTTGTCATGCGAACATGGTGCTGATTCCTAAGGAAAAAAAGGAAATAAAGCAGAGAAAGAAAATTATGCACTGGGGGCAGAGCCAAGATGGTGGCTGGAAAGCAGGGGCTTGCTTAGGCTCTCCCCAAATCCCTCCAAACATCTGTAAAAATGGCTCTGAACAAATTGTAGAGCTGCAGAATGCATAAAATAGCAAAGGGAAACAGGTCTCCAGCAAGGAGCGTCTGGATGATCCCTAGGAAGGATCTATCACATGGTGCTGGGAGTGGAGTGCAGACCAGTGCCAGGATGGATGAGACCAGGAGTCAGCTGGCCCTAACAGGCCTTAGGGCCAGGAATCATTTAGCTGTGCCAGTTACTGGACTTCTCAACCCACAAATGCCAAAGAGCATTTCCCCAATACGGAAACGGAAGGATCAAGTTTAGAGTGGCCAGGCCACCAGCCGTGGGGGTGGCAGAGGTGTTGCAGTGGTGGTAGTCGCAGCAGCAGGATGCTCCTGGGGCTGCTTCTAGAGCTCCAACATCAACTGCTTCCCCAGGCCCTGGCTCACATGATGGGAGGAATCTAGCAGCTGATCAGAGTAGGAGTGCAAGGAGCTCTTTGTGGGCACAATGGCAGGCCCACTTGCTGTGCCCTGCTTGGATCTGGACTGTGGTCCTGGTTGGTGGTTTTTGGGGGAGGAGGAGTGCTGCTATGATGGAGCCTGAGGTGACAGTGGAGTAGAAGTGGCTCTGAAAACCTCAGTGTTTGGATCCTAAAGACTGGGACAAAGTACTTTCTACTTTACAAGCAGTCATACCCTGACAAAAAAACTCGAGGGTCAAGTAAGTTGGCTGGGAACATGGGCAGGCAGCAAAAATGCACTCAGATTCAGACTCACTCAAACTCAAATTCTTCATTCTTTTTTTGGTGACAAAGAAGATCAAAACATAAGGCCAGAAGAAGTCAACAAAGTCAAAGAGCCTACATCAAAAGCCTCCAAGAAAAATATGAATTGGTTTCAGGCCATGGAAGAGCTCAAAAAGGAATTGGGAAAGCAAGTAAGAGAAGTACAGGAAAAATTGGGATGAAAAATGAGAGAGATGCAAGAAAACCATGGAAAACAAGTCAATGGCTTTCTAAAGGAGATCCAAAATGTACTGAAGAAAATAACACCTTAAAGAATACACTAACCCAAATGTCAAAAGAGCTCCAAAAAGCCAATGAGGAGAAGAATGCCTTGAAAGGCAGAATTAGCCAAACGTAAAGGGAGGTCCAAAAGAACACTGAAGAAAATACCACCTTAAAAATTAGATTGCAGCTCTGTCAAAAATAAAAGTGTTTGGAGGTGGAGCCAAGATGGCCCCATGAAAACAGCATCTTACCAGAGCTCTCTCACAAGTTCTGTCAGATTCCTATAAAAAAGTGAATTTGAGCAGATTTGAGAGAGTTAGAAACTGGGAACAGTCTGAGTAAGGCAAATTTCCAAGCCAGGAGAGTCTGAAAGGCCGAAGGGAAAAATCTGTAGGCTGGGAGAGCACTTGGCGTGTAGAGCTTCTCCAGACAGCACCAAAGCTGAAGGGGCCGGGGAAACCAAAGTGGGTGACAGCCTAAGAGAAAGCTGGGCTCCCGAAACCGGCAGAGATCCCCAGGCCTCCCAACACAGGACGGCAGTCTGTGGAAGAGCCGAGAGGTAGTACAATGCAACCAGCCATGAGACATCAACTCCTGAGGCTTGCAGCCCAAAGGTATGAAACGTGTCTTCTTGAACTTCCTGGGAGACATAATGGACAGGTAAATGGCTCCAATCCCTCCCACCCCGACCCAGAAAATTCCACGGGAAAAAACACTGGAATAGAGGAGACAATAGTGTGGCTTCAGTGGCCAAGTAATGGAAGTTGCTGAGTCCCAGAGGGGCAGAGCCCGCAGGGGTCAACACCAGCAGCCCAGAAGTACCCTTGCTCCCACAGGGGATGTGCCAGACACCAGCTCAAACAACAAAGAGCTGAGACCATTGCTGGAGAGCAACAGTGCTGGAGAGCAACCCCCGGGGAAGAGACTTCAGGCAGCCAGACCCCTCCCCCACACCTCAGGAAACTAAAGGCTATAATTCACTAAGCCAGTAACTAAACTCACAATCCTCAGAATAAGAAAGATGGGACAGAGAACCCTGAGCCCTAAAAGCAGATATTTACTGTAAATCCAGGAAAAGGCTAACCAACATGAAGAAGAACACAAAAAAACCGAGGACCATTGATTCTTTTTATGGAGACAGACATGATCAAAATACCAATTTGGAAGAGGGTAACAATGAAACTATACCCACATCTGATACCTCGAAAGGGAATGTTAACTGGTCTTAAGCCCAAAAAGCATTACTGGAAGAGCTAAAGGAGGATTTTAAAAACCAAATTAGGGAGGCAAAAGAAAAAATGGAAAAAAAATCCACTAACGAAATCAAGTTCCTAAAGAATAAGATTGGCGAAATGGCTATGGAGATTCGGAATCTAAATAGAGAAAATGACACCCTGAGAGGTAAAATCAACGAATTGGAAAAGGAGACTGAAAAGCAAAATGGAGACAGTAATTCATTAAAAATTAGAGTTGAGCAAGTGGAAGCTAATGACTCTATGAAGCATCAAGAAGTAGTAAAACAAAATGTAAAGAATGAAAAAAATAGGAAAAAATGTGAAATATCTCATTGGGAAAACAACTGACCTGGAAAATAGATCCAGGAGAGACAATTTAAGAATTATTGTTCTACCGGAAATCTGTGATGAAAAAAAGAGCCTTGATAGTATCTTCGAAGAAATTATCAAAGATAACTGCCCAGAGGTTCCAGAACCAGAGGGCAACATAGTCATTGAAAGAATTCACCGTTCACTGCCTGAAAGAGATCCCAAACTGAAAACACCAAGAAATATTATAGCCAAATTTTAGAATTACAAAGTCAATGAGAAAATACTGCAAGAAGCCAAAAACAAACAATGTAGATATCGTGGAACTACGGTCAGGATCATGCAGGATCTCTCAGCTTCTACATTAAGAGACCACAGAAATTGGAATATGATATTCCGAAGGGCAAAGGATCTGGGACTAAAACCAAGGATCAACTACCCAACAAAATTAAGCAAAATTTTTCAGACAAGGAGATGGACATTCAACTAAATAAGGGAATTCCAGACCTTCCTGATGAAAAGGCCAGAACTCGATGGAAAATTAGATCTTCAAATACAATACTCAAGAGAGACATGAAAAGGTAAACAAGGGGAAAAAAAAACCCACAAACCTTATTAATCAATAAAGGCAAATTATTTGCATCTTTATATAGGATTATATTGTCTTATGTATGTTATATATATATGTGTATATATGCATATATGTATATATATATTTATATATATGTGTACATATACACACACACACATATACATATATATGCCAATCTTGAGATTAGTACAACTATTACAACAATTGAAAGGGATACACATAGACTGTGAATGTCTGTATAAAATAACTGATACAAGGATAAAAATACAATTTAGAGATGTAAAGTGATGGCTATGGGAGAAGAGGTAAGGAGGTAGTAGAAAAGGGTTCATCACACCAAATGAAGAGGCACAACAACATTTTTTAGTAGAGGGAAAGAAGGGGGGGAGAAGAGCAGTATTTGAGGTTTATTGTCATCTGATGTGGTTCAAGAAGGGAATAACATACCCTGATAAGTATAGAAATTTAACTTTTCCTACCAGTAGTAGGAGGGAAAAGGGAGAAAAAAGGGAGGGGGGTGGTCAGAAGGGAGGGGAGAAGTAGCAAGTGGGAAATGGTAAGATAAGGGAGGGGAATAAAGAGGGAGGGTAAAATATATTGTGCTTCACCTAAGGTAAAAAAAGAAGCAGGTTTAGCAATTCTAATCTCAGACCAAGCAAAAGTAAAGATAGATTTAATTGAAAGAGATAAGGAAGGACACTACATCTTGCTAAAAGTCACCATAAACAGTGAAGCAATATCATTGTTTAACATATATGCACCAAGTGTTATAGCATGCAAATTCTTAGAGGAGAGGTTAAGGGAGTTACAGGAAGAAATAGACAACAAAACTATAATATTGGGAGAACTCAACCTCCCCCCTTTCTGAGCTTGATAAATCTAACCTCAAAATAAATCACAAAGAAGTTAAGGAGGTGAACAGAATTTTAGAAAAGGCAGATAAGATAGACCTCTGGAGAAAACTGAATGGGGATAAAAAGGACTATACTTTCCTCTCAGTGGTACATGGCACATACTCAAAAATTGACTATGTGACTATGTGCAGAAAGGCAGAAGTGGTCAAATGTCCTTTTCAGATCATGATGCAATAAAAATTATTTATAACAAGGAACCATGTAAAAATAAGCTAAAAATTAATTGGAAACTAAATAATCTAATTCTAAACAATGAGTGAACAAAAGTACAAATAAGAGAAATAATTAATAACTTCATTCAGGAGAATGGCAATAATGAGTCAACATACCAAAACTTATGGGATGCAGCAAAAGCAGTACTTAGAGGAAGTTTTATATCTCTAAATGCTTACATGAATAAAATAGGGGAAAAGGAGATCAATGATTTGGGCATACAACTGAAAAAGCTAGAAAAAGAATAAATTGAATATCCCCAATTAAATACCAAATTAGAAAAACTGAAAATCAAAGGAGAGATTAATAAAATTGAAACCAAGAAAACTATTGAATTAATAAATAAAACAAAGAAATGATTGTATGAATAAAACAATAAAATTGATAAACCTTTGGTGAATTTGATTTAAAAAAAGAAGAAAATCAAATTACCAGTATCAAAAATGAAAAAGTTCACCTCTAATGAAGAGGAAATCAAAGCAATAATTAGGAATTATTTTCCCCAATTGTAGGCCCATAAATTTGAAAACCTTAGAGATATGGATGAATATGTACAAAAACATAAATTGCCCAGGTTAACAGAAGAGGAAGTAAAATTTCTAAACAACCACATCTCAGAAAAAGAAATTTAGCAAGCCACCAATGAAGTCCCTAGGAAAAAAATCTCCAGGGACAGATGGTTTTACATGTGAATTCTATCAAAGATTTAAAGAACAATTAATTCTTATACTCTGTAGACTATTTGGGAAAATAGATGAAGAAGGAGTCCTACCAATTCTTTTTATGACACAAATATGGTACTAATATCCAAATCAGGTAGAGTCAAAACAGAGAAAGAAAATTATAGACCAATTTCCCTAATGAATATTGATGAAACAATTTTAAATAAAATATTAGAAAAAAGATTGCAGCAACTTATCACAAGAATAATACACTATGGACAGGAAAGGTTCATTCCAGGGATGCAAGGCTGATTCAATATTAGGAAAACTATTAGCATAATTACCATATCCACAACAATACTAGCAGAAACTCTATGATCATCGCAATAGATGCAGAAAAAGCCTTTGACAAAATACAACGCCATTCCTATTAAAGACACTAGAAAGCATAGGAATAAAGGCAGGCGACCTCAAAATTATAAATAGCATCTACCTAAAACCATCAACATGCATTATTTGTAATGGAGATAAGCTAGATACATTCCCAATAAGAGCAGGGGTGAAACAGGGTTGTCCATTATCACCCCTATTATTCAATTTGGTACTACAAACATTAGCTGTAGCAATGAGAGAAGAAAAAGAAATTGAAGGAATTAGAATAGGCAAAGAAAAATCTAAATTATCACTTTTTGCAGATGATATGATTTACTTAGAGAATCAAGTGAAAAACTACCTGAAATAATAAACAATTTTAGCAAAGTTGCAGGATATAAAATAAACACACATAAATCCTAGCATTCCTGTACATTACTAACAAAGCGCAACACCAAAAGATAGAAAGAGAAATTCCCTTCAAAGTTACTGTAGACACTACAAATATTTGAGACTCTATCTGCCAAGACAAACCCAGGGACTATGTGAATATAATTATGAAACACTTTTCACACGAATGAAGTCAGATCTAAATAAATGGAAAAAATATCAGTTGCTCGTGTTTAGGCAGAGCTAATATAATAAAAATGACAATTTTACCTAAATTAATCTATCTATTTTGTGAACTGCCCAAATTGAACTACCCAAAAATTATTTTACAGAGAGGGATAAAATAATAACAATATTCATCTGGAAGAACAAAGGGTACAGAATATCTATGGTATTAATGAAAAGAAATGCTAGGGAAGGTGGCCTAGTCATACAAGATATTAAACTGTACTATAGAGCAGCAGTCATCAAAACCACCTGGTATGGGGCAGCTAGGTGGCACAGTGAGTAGAGAACCGGCCCTGCAGTCAGGAAGACCTGAGTTCAAGTCCAGCCTCAGACACTTGATACATTTAACTTAGCTGTGTGACCCTGGGCAAGTCACTTAACCCCAATTGCCCTGCCTTCCCCCCTCCAAAAATAAAAAAAAAGTAAAAAAAACACCTGGAACTGTGTAAGAAACAGAGTTATGGATCACTGGAATAGAATAGGTACACAAGATGGAGAAATCAATGACTATAGCAACCTACTCTTTGATAAACTCAAAGAGCCCAGCTTCTGGGCTAAGAATTCACTATTTCAAAAATAAAAAAAAAACTGCAGTGAAAATTGGAAAATAGTAGGGCAGAAACTGGGCATAGACCAATGTCTTACACCAAATAACAAAATAAAGTCAAAATGGGTTCATGATTTAGGAATAAAGGCTGATACTATAAACAATTTGGGAGAGCAAGGAATAGTTTGCCTATCAGATTTATGGAAAAGAAAAGTATTCATGACCCAACAAGAGATAAAGAGCATTAAAAAATGCAAAATGGGTAATTTTGATTATGTTACACTGTAATGTTTTTATACAAAAAAAGTCAATGCAACAAAAATTAGGAGGGAAGCAGAAAATTGGGAGAAAAATCTTTACAACTAGTGTCTCTGATAAAGGCCTCATTTCTAAAATATACAGAGAACTGAGCCAAATATATAGGAATACAAGCCATTCCCCAATTGAGAAATGGTCAAATGATATGAACAGGCAGTTTTAAGAGGAAGAAATTAAAGATATCTATAGGCATATGAAAAAATGCTCAAAATCACTACTAATTAGAGAAATGCAAATCAAAACAACTCTCAGATACCACATCTCTCCTGTCAGATTTGCTAAAATAACAAAACAGGAAAATGATAAATGCCAGAGAAGATGTGGGAAAATTGGAACACTGTTACATTGCTGGTGGAGTTGTGAGATGATCCAGCCATTTTGGAGAGTAATTTGGAGCTATGCCCGAAGCACCACAGGAATGTTCATACCCTTTGACCCAGCAGTACCACTTCTAGGTTTGTATCCCAAAGTGATCACATAAGTGGGAAAAGGACCCATAGGTACAAAAGTATTTATAGCGGCTCTTTTTTTGGTACCTAAGAATTGGAAATCAAAGGGATGCCCATCAATTGGGGAATGGCTGAACAAGCTGTGCTTTATGAAGTTAATGGAATACTATTGTTTTATAAGAAATGGGGATTATACAGACTTCATAATAACCTGGAAAAACCTACATGACATAATGCTGAGTGAGCAGAGTAGAGCCAGGAGGACATTATACACAACCATAGATACATAGATTCTGTGAGGACTAACTCTGAAAGACTTTGCTCTTCTCAGCAACACAAGGTGCAAAGAAAACTCCAAAGGACTCACGATGGAGAATCCTATCTACATCCAGAGAAAGAACTGTGAAGTATGATTGCAGAGTGAGGCACACTTCATGCTCGCCTATTCCCAACCCCCTTTTTTTGTCTCTTTTGTTTTTGGGGTTTCTTTGGGGGTCTGTTTCTTCTTTGTCATGATCCATTCCATTGGTCGTAATTCTTCTCCACAACTTGACTAGTGTGCAAATTAATTCAATGTGAAGTTATACATGGAAGTTATATGGGATTCTATGCCATCTTGTGAAGGGGGGTGGGGAGGGAAGAAAATCTGGAATTCAAAATTATGTAGAACCAAGTGTTGTAAACTAAAAATAGAAAAAAAATAATTAAAAAAATTAGATTGGAGCAAATGAAAGCTACTGACTTTATGAGAAATCAAGATATTATAAAACAGAACCAAAAGAAGAAAAAACTGGAAGACAATATGTAATATCTCATTGGAACAACCACTGATCTGGGGAATAGTTCCAGGAGATATAATTAAAAAGTATCAGAATACATGATAGCCATGAAAAAAAGAGCATAGACAAAATCTTTCAAGTAATTATCAAGGAGAACTGCCCTGATGTTCTAGAGCCAAAGGGTAAAATAGAAATTGAAAGAATCTCCCAATCACATCTTGAAAAAGATCCAAAAAAGAAAACCCCTAGGAATATTGTCACTAAATTTCAGAGCTCCCAGATCAAGGAGAAAATACTGGAAGCAGCCAGAAAGAAACAATTTGAGTATTGTGGAAACAGAATCAGAATAATACAAGATCTATCCGTTTCTACCTAAGGAAACAAAGAGCTTGGAATATGATATTCCAAAGGTCAAAGCACCTAGTATTAAAACCAAGAATTGCCTACCCAGCAAAACTGAGTATAATGCTTCAAGACAAAAATATGGATTTTCAATAAAATAGAGGATTTTCAAGTTTGTTAGTGAAAAGACCAGAGCTTAATAGAATATGTGACTTTCAAATACAAGAATCAAAAAAATCCTGCAAAGGTAAATGAGAGAATTCATAAGGGACTTACTAAAACTGAACTGTTTTGTTTACATTCTTACATGGATAGATGATGTGTGTAATTCATGACAGCTTTCTCAGTGTTAGGCTAGTTGAAGAGAATATACATATGTATATATAGGCAGAGGGCACAGGGTGAATTGAATATGAAGAGATGATATCTAAAACAATATATTTCTCTCTCATTCCTTAATTTTAGAGAGGGAGAAAGGGAGAGGTAGAATAGGGTAAATTATTTCACATAAAAGTGGCAAGAAAAAGAAGTTTTGTTGGAAAGGAAGAGGGGGCAGGTGAGGGAGAATAAGTGAATCTTACTCTCATCAGATTCAACCTGAGGAGGGAATAACATAAAAACTCAATTGAGTACCTTACTCCTCAGCAATGTAAGGGGAAGGGGAAAAAAGGGTGGGATGATAGAAGGGAGGCCAGACAGGCAAGGAGGTTATCAAAAGTACACTTTTCAAAAAGGACAGGGTCAAGGGAGAAAACTGAATAAAGGGGAACAGGATAGGATGGAAGGAAATATAGTTACTTTTTCACAGCAGGAGCATTATGGAAGTGTTTTACATAATGACATATGTGTGATCTATGTTGAATTGCTTTTCTTCCTAGGGAGGGTGGGTGGGAAGGCAAGAGGGGAGAGAATGTGGAACTCAAAGTTTTAAAAGCAGATGCTCAAAAAAGGTTGTTTTTTTTTTTTTTTTTTGCTTGCAACTACTCTAAGACTGAGAAAGGTCTCATGAATTACATACATCATCTTTCCATGTAGGAATGTAAACAAAAGAGTTCAACTTTAGTAAGTGCCTCATGATTTCTCCTTCACGTTTACCTTTTCATGAATTTCCTAATTCTTGTGTTTGAAAGTGAAAATTTCTATTCAGCTCTGGTCTTTTCTATTTAATATTTTTAGTTTTCAGCACTGATTTTCACAAGAGCCCAAAACATAAATTTTCTCCCAATCTCCACCCTGCCCCACACTCCAAGATGGCATGCACTCTGATTTCCCCATTCCCCAGTCAGTCACCCCACTCCCTCCATCCCCCCACCTTCCTGCAGGGCAAGACAGACCTCCATGGCCCAATGCCTGTACACCCCCCATCCCAGTTGCATGCAAAAACTTTCTCTTTCATGAACATCTGCCCTCAGAACTCTGAGTTACCAGCTCTCCCCCCTTCTCTCCCCACGTGCCCCCCCAAGAAGGCAAGCAATTCAACACAGGCCACATGTACACCATTATGCAAAACCCTACTACAATAATCATGCTGTGAAAGACCAACTTTATTTTTCTCCTTCCTATCGCCTTCCCCTCCACCTAACTCTCAACCTTGACCCTGTCCCTTTCCAAAAGAGCTTGCTCCTGATTACCTACTCCCCCTATCTGTCCCCTTCTATTGTCATCCCTTTTTATCTCCCCCCTGTTCCCCCCTGTGGGGCAAGATAAACAATTGATTGTCTATGCTATTCCCTCCTCAGGTGAAATTCAATGACAGCAAGATTCACTCATTCCCCCTCACCTGCCCCCTCCTCCCTTCCTACAGGACTGCTTTTTCTTGCCACTTTTGTGTGATATAATTTACCTCATTCTATCTCTCCCTTCCCCCCAATATATTCCTCTCTCATCCGTTAATTGATTTTATTATTTTAGATATCATCCCTTCATATTCAACTTACCCTGTGACCTCTGCATACATATATACACACATATATATGTATATATACATATATACACACACATATGTATATATATATATATACATATATATACATACCTACATACACACACACACATATGTATTCTCTTCAGCTGTGGTCCCATGAATTATACATATCATATTTCCATGTAAGAATGTAAACACAAGAGTTGAACTTTAGTAAGTCCCTTATAATTTCTCTTTCTTGTTTATCTTTTCATTCCTCCCTTGATTCTTTTGTTTGAAAGTCAAATTTTCCATTCAGCTCTAGTCTTTTCAGTGAGAAAGCTTGAAAGTCCTCTGTTTTACTGAAAATCCATATTTTGTCTTGGAGCATGATACTAGTTTTGCTGGGTAGGTGATTCTTGGTTTTAATCCTAGCTCCATTGACCTCCAGAATATCATATTCCAAGCCCTTAAATACCTTAATGTAGAAATATTTTTCTCCTTCACCTGGGAAGTCTGGAATTTGGCAACAAGATTCCTAGCAGCACTCTTTTTTGAAATATTTTTCAAGAGGCAATCGGTGGATTCATTCAATTTCTATTTTACCCTCTGGCTCTAGAATATCAGGGCAGTTCTCCTTGATAATTTCTTGAAAGATGATATCTAGGTTCTGTATGTCTCTCAATCCTATCCTGTGCCCCTTTATTCAGTTTTCTTCTTTGACCTTATCCCTTTCCAAATTGCTTTTTTTTATTGTCTCCTCCCCCAATCTGTCCTCACTTCTATCATCCCCCTACTTTCCTTTTTTTTTTCCTTCCCCCATTCTTTCCTTTAGGGTAAAATACCAAGTTGAGTGTGTAAGTTCTTCCCTCCTTAGGTCAAATTAGATGAGAGCAAGATTCACTCATTCCCTTTCACCTGCCCCCTCTTCCCTTTCCTTATAAAAGCTTTTCCTTGCCACTTTTATGTGAGATAATTTACCCTTTTCTATCTCTCCCTTTCTCCTTCTCCCAATATGTTCCTCTCTCACCCCTTAATTTTATTTTATTTTTTAAATATCATCCCTTCATATTCAACTCACCCTCTGCCCTCTGCATATATATATGTATATATATATATGTATATGTATATGTATATGTATATGTATATGTATATATATATGTATATATACACATGCACACACACACACACACACACACACACACACACACACACACATATATATATATATATTCCCTTCAACTACCCTAATACTGAGAAAGGTCTCATGTGTTACAAGTATCATCTTTCCATGTAGGAATGTAAAGAAGCCTGTTTAACTTTAGTAAGTCCCTTATTATTTCTCTTTTTTCCTGTTTGCTTTTTCATGGCTCTCTTGATTCTTTTATTTCAAATTCAAATTTTCTAATCAGCTCTGGTCTTTTCATCAAGAAAACTTGAAAGTCCTTTATTTTATTGAAAATCCATATTTTGCATTAGAGTATTATATTCAGTTTTGCTGGGTGATTGTTGATTTTAATCCTAGGTCCTTTGACCTCCAGGACATCATATTCCAAGCCCTTCAATACCTTAATGTAGAACCTGCTAGATGTTGTGTTATCCTGATAATGTTTACACAATACTCAAATTGTTTCTTTCTAGCTTCTTACAATATTTTCTCCTTGACCTGGGAACTCTGGAATTTGGCGACAATATTCCTAGGAGTATTCTTTTAGAGATATTTTTCAATAGGTGATCAGTGGATTCTTTCAATTTCAATTTTATCCTCTGGTTCCAGAATATCAGGGCAGTTTGCCTTGATCATTTCTGAAAGATAATGTCTAGGATCTTTTTTTTTGATCATGGCTTTCAGGTAGTCCAATAATTTTCAAATTATTTCTCTTAGATCTATTCTCCAAGAAAGTGGCTCTTCCAATGAGTTGGTTCATACTGTTTTCCATTTTGCATTCCTTTTGTTCTGCTTTATAATTTATTGATTTCTCATAAGATCAGTAGCTCCCACTTGCCCCATTCTAATTTTTGAGGTGGTATTTTTTTCAGTCTTCTTTTGGACCTCCTTTTCCATTTGGCTAATTCTGCCTTTTAAGACATTCCTCTCCTCATTGGCTTTTTGGACCTCTTTTGCCATTTGGGTTAGTCTATTTTAAGGTGTTATTTTCTTTATTATTTCTTGGGTCTCCTTTAGCATGTCTTTGACTTGTTTTCCATGATTTTCTTGCATCATTCTCAATCTTTTTCCCAATTTTTCCCCTACTTCTCTTCCTTGATTTTCAAAATCCTTCTTGGGCTCTTCCATGGCCTGAGACTAATTCATATTTTTCTTGGAGTCTTTTGAGGTATGGTATTTGACTGTTTTCACTTCTTCTGGCAGTATGTTTTGATCTTCTTTGTCACCAAAAATTCTATAGTCTGAGTCCTTTTAGGTTGCTTGCTCATTTTCCCAGCCAATTACTTGTCTTTTGAGCTTTTTGTCAGGCTATGAGTGCTTTCAGAGTGAAGAGTGCTTTGGCCCAAGCTTCAGGGGTTTTTCACTGCTGTTTTCAGAGCTACTTCTAGTCTACCATCACCACAGGCTCTGCCACATGAGGGCTCCTCCTCCTCCAAGATCAGCCAACCAGGCGTATTACCCAGATCCAAGCAGGCAAAACAGGAGAATCCTGTCTCTGTGCGCCCACCCTGATCAGCTGCTTGATTCCTCCCACCATGTGGGCCAGGGGCTCAGGAAGCAACTGCTGCTGGAGCTCTAGATGCAGCTGACCTCCCCCCCTGTTTGGGGCTGTGGTAGGAATGCCCACTTCTCTCACCCTGATTCAGCAGTTTCTCCACTGACCTGATAAATTTTCTTTGGATTTTGTGGGTGGAGAAGTCTGGTAACTGCAACAGCTCAGTGATTCAGGGCCCTGAGGCCTGCTCCTGCTCCATATGATCTACTCCAGACCTGGTCTGTCCTGGCCTGGCCCACACTGGGCTATGCTCTGCTCCCAGTATGTTGTGATAGAACCTTCCCAGTGACCATGAAAGACATCCTGGGCTGGAGACTTATTTCCCTCTGCCATTTCATGGGTTCTGTACCCTTAGAATTTGTTTAGACTCATTTTTACAGGTGTTTGGAAGCATTTGGGTGACAGCTGAAGTGAGTCCCTGTTTTACAGCTGCCATCTTGGCTCTGCCCCTGGACAGGGAGTTTCTAGATGAAGAAATCAAAGCTATGTATATGAAGCTAAAGCATATGAAGAAGTCCTCTAAATCACTTTTGATTAGAGATATGCAAATTAAAACAACTCTGAAATACTACCTCAAGCTTATCAAAATGACTGATATGACAAAAAAAGGAAAATGATAAATTTTGACAAGAATGTGTGAAATTTGTGTTGTATGAGTTGTGAAGTGATCCAATCATTCTAGATAGCAATTTGGAACTATTCCCAAAGGGCTGCATTCCCTTCAATCCATCAATACAACTACTAGGTTTTCAAAAGTGCATTCCCTTCCAATACCACTACTAGGTCTCCAACAGTGCTTTCCCTTCAATCCGGCAATACAACTACTAGATCTCCAAAGAGATCATTATAAAGGGAAAAGTAAATATATATTCAAAAATATTTCTAGCAGCCCTTTTCATGGTGGCAAAATATTGGAAATGGAGATGAATGACTGAACTAGCTGTGATACAGGAATATAATGGAATACTGTTGTGGTATAAGAAATGATGAACCGGCAGATTTCAAAAAAAATGGGAAGGATTGGCACAAACTAAAGCAAAGTCCATTGGGCAAAACCAAAAAATATTGTATACAGTATTGGCAACATTGTGTGATGTTTAACTATGAATGACTCAGCTCTTCTCAGCAATGCAATGATCCAAGGCAAGTGCAAAGGACTTACAAATGAAAATGCTATCCACATACAGAAAAAGCACTGATGCACTCTGAGTGCAGATTGAAACATTTTATTCACTTCCTTTATTCTTTTTTTATGTTTTTTAATCTGTTTCTTCTTTTACAATTGTGACTAATATGGAAATAAATTTTACATGATAGCACATGTACAACCTGTATCAAATTGCTTACCACATTTGGAGGAGGGGAGGGAGAGTAGGGAGAGAGAAAAATTTAGATCTCTAAATCTTGTAAAAATGGAGGCTAAAATTGTCTTGACATGTAATTGGGAAAAATACCAAATAAATAAATAAATGTACAGCCTCTTGTGATCTGTTCTGAATGCACAGCCAATCATTGGTGACTACTCTCACCCCCATGGCAAGGAATGCAGGGTGCCTCTATCTTAGGTGATCTGGGCTTGCTGAGACACACTATTATAGGATACTTGCTTTTTGCAAAGTAACTTTATAGTTCTTGGAGAATAATCCCACCTGCTCTTCTCCGTTTCAATTCTAACCCTAGTCCATTGCTCAACTCTCTCTCTCTCTCTCTCTCACTTTCTGTCTCTGTCTCTCTCTCACTCTCTCCCTCTTCACATATTCACACACACACACACACACACACACACACATACATACATAATACTCTCACATACCCACACATGCGTATGTTCATGGATCACTAGTATCTGAGTTTCATACAATCAAAGCAATGCCATTCTCTACGACAAAATCAACAAGAGATTCATATGAAGAACATGGACAGGGCATCAATCCATTCTTAATCTGGACTCAATACTGGATCTTATTGTTTATAGTAACAAATACTTTTAAGGAGGATGCATGTTCCTATTTTATATTTTATGTGATGATTATTACCATGTTGCTACTGAATAAGAATATGTCAGTTGTTATATTTTCCAAAAATCTTGAATGAATTTTATATGCAAAATAACATGTAAAGCAACTTTTTCTGAGTCAAAACTTTTTATATCAAGAGACAATGAATATGAGATCTTCTGTACATTTTTCAATAAACTGAAAGATTAAAAATATGTTTTTTATTGTACATGATACTTTGTGAAAAGTTGCTTATTTGATTTTAATACCCTTATCAAGCATTAATGCAATTTTTATATAGATAAATATTATATACTCACACATATACACATACACTTGCACAAATAAATTAGATGGGATAGCTGGCAAATTGATTATTAATTGTTTTTATCAGTGTTTTTTTTCCACTACTTTTTGGAATCGATAATTTTTCCCCATTAATTTTCCATCTCAGTCTCCTTTTTTTAAAATTTGATTTATTTAATATATTTAGCATTCAGCACTGATTTTCACAAGAGTTTGAATTACAAATTTTCTCCCCATTTCTACCCTCCCTCCCCACTGCAAGATGGCATATATTCTGGTTGCCCCGTTCCCCAGTCAGCCCTTCCTTCTGTCACCCCACTCCCCTCCCATTCCCTTTTCCCTTCTTTTCTTGTAGGGCAAGATAAATTTCTATGCCCCATTGCCTGTGTATCTTATTTTCTAGTTGCATGCAAAAACTTTTTTTTTTTGTTGCTTTTGAACATCTGTTTTTAAAACTTTGAGTTTCAAATTCTCTCCCCTCTTCCCTTCCCACCTACCCTCCCTAAGAAGTCAAGCAATTCAACATAGGCAACATGCGTATCATTATGTAAAACCCTTCCACAATACTCATGTTATGAAAGACTAGCTATGTTTACTCCTTCCTAATCTATCCCCCTTTAATGAATTTTCTCCCTTGACCCTGTCCCTTTTCGAAAGTGTTTGTTTTTGATTACCTCCACCTCCACCTGCCCTCCCTCCATCATCCCCCCTTTTTTATCTTCTTCCCCCTTCTTTCCTGTAGGGTAAGATACCCAATTGAGTATGTATGGTATTCCCTCCTCAGGCCAAATCTGATGAGAGCAAGATTCACTCATTCCCCCCTTACCTGCCCTCTCCCCTCCTCCCACAGAACTGCTTCCTCTTGCCACCTTTTTGCAAGGTAATCCACCCCATTCTATCTCTCCCTATCTCCCTCTCTCAATATATTCCTCTCTCATCCCTTAATTTGATTTTATTTCTTTTAGATATCTTCCCTTCATCTTCAACTCACCCTGTGTCCACTTTCTCTCTCTCTCTCTCTCTCTCTCTCTCTCTCTCTCTCTATATATATATATATATATATATATATATATATATACATACATACATACATACACACATAGATATATACGTACATACACATTCACCCATATATATATACATATATATATGTATATATATATACATAAACATATATGTATGCATATTCCCTTCAGCTACCCTAATACTGAGGTCTCATGAATCATACACATCATCTTTCCATGTAGGAATGTCAACAAAAGAGTTCACCTTTAGTAAGTCCCTTGCAATTTCTTTTTCTTGTTCTTTTTCTTGATTACCTTTTCATGCTTCTCTTGATTCTTGTATTTGAAAGTCAAATTTTCTATTCATCTCTGGTCTTTTCACTGAGAAAGCTTGAAAGTCCTCTATTTTATTGAAAATCCATATTTTGGCTTGGAGCATGATACTCAGTTTGGCTGGGTAGAAGATACTTGGTTTTAATCCTAGCTCCTGTCACCTCTAGAATATCATAGATCCCTTCAATCTCTTAATGTAGAAACTGCTAGATCTTAGGTTATTCTGATTGTGTTTCCACAATACTCAAATTGTTTCTTTCTGGCTGCTTGCAGTATTCTCTCCTTGATCTGGGATCTCTGGATTTTGGCAACAATATTCCTAGGGGATTTCCTTTTGGGATCTATTTGAGGAGATGATCGGTGGATTCTTTCAATATCTATTTTGCCCTGTGGCTCTAGAATATCAGGCAGTTCTTCTTGATAATTTGTTGAAAGATTATATCTATGCTCTTTTTTTGATCATGTCTTTCAGGTAGTCCAATAATTTTTAAATTTTCTCTCCTGGATCTTTTTTCCAGGTCAGTGGTTTTTCCCATGAGATATTTGACATTGTCTTCCACTTTTTCATTCCTTTGGTTCTGTTTTATAATTTCTTGATTTCTCATAATGTCAGTAGCTTCCACTTGCCCCATTCTAATTTTTAAGGTAGTATTTTCTGCAGTAGTCTTTTGGATCTCCTTTTCCATTTGGCTAATTCTGCCTTTCAAGGCATTCCTCTCCTCATTGGCTTTTTGGAGCTCTTTTGCCATTTGAGTTAGTCCATTTTTTAAGGTGTTGTTTTCTTCCGTATTTTTTTGGGTCTCCTTTAGCAAGTCATTGACTTGATTTTCATGGTTTTCTTGCATCATTCTCATTTCTTTTCCCAATTTTTCCTCTACTTCTCTAACTTGCTTTTCCAAATCTTTTTTGAGCTCTTCCATGGCCTGAGACCAGTTCATGTTTTTTTTGTAGGCTTTTGTTGTAGGCTCTTTGACTTTGTTGACTTCTTTTGTCTGTATGTTTTGCTCTTCTTTGTCACCAAAGAAAGATTCCAAAGTCTGAGACTGAATCTTGGTGCATTTTCACTGCCTGGTCATGTGCCCAGCCATTTCATTTGACCCTTTACTTTGTCGTCAGGGCATGACTGCTTGTGGAGTAAAGAATACTATGTTCCAAGCTTGAGGGGATGTGCTGTTGTTTTCTGAGCTATTACAGCCAGCTCTGCTAAACCAGCACTCCTCCTTCCCCAAGAACTCCCAACCCAGACTGAACTTAGATCTGAAGCAGGCTCTGCACTCCTGCTCTGATCCACCACTTAACTCCTCCCACCAGGTGGGCCGGGGCTGGAAGCAACTGCAGCTACAGTTCTGTAGGTTTCCCACCTCCGCTGCCCCCTGTGTGGTGGCCGAACAGCAAACTCCTTCTTTCACTCTGTCCCCAGCAGCTTTTCCCACTAACCTTCTCTGTTGTCTTTGGTGTTTGTGGGAAGTCTGGTAACTGCTGCAGCTCACTGATTCAGGGTGCTAGGGCCTGATTGACCCGGCTCCTGCTCTGGTTGTTCCTGCTGCTGCCCGCACTGTGCTCTGCTCTGCTCCATTACACTCCACTCCCAGCTCTGTGCATGAAAGACCACACCCAGTGACTATCCAGGCTGTCCTGGGCTGGAGCCTTGCTTCCCTCTGCTATTTTGTGGTTTCTGTAGTTCTAGAATTGGTTCAGAGCCATTTTTAGTAGGATTTTGGAGGGACTTGGAGCGGAGCTCATGCTACTCCCTGCTTTCCAGCTGCCATCTTGGCTCTGCCCCTCACTCTCCTTTTAATACCATGTAAATTAATCCCTGAATGTCTTCTCATTTGGTTTGACTCCAGTACTTATTTCTTTTATGTATACTTGCTCCACTCTGGCTGCTTTCCCTAAATTTGTTTTATTGCTAAGTGGTTAGAGTGCTGCATGAAGATATGAGTTCTAATCTGACCTCAGATATTTACTAGCTGTTTGGCCTTGGGTGAGTCATAAGCTCTCAGTGCCTCTGTTTCCTCATCTTTTAGAATGGGGGTAATATGCACTTATTCTCAAGTTTTATTAATGGGATATAATGAGATAATATTTGCAACATGTTGTGTTCATTTGAAACCTCCACACAAATGCTAGCAGTAGTTATAGCTATTGTTTCTTTTTCCTCAGTAATTATATCAGAAATTGTGATATGAGGGTTAAAGGGTAATGATTCCCCTATATGGAAAAAAGGAGTTTAGGATATTTTCATTTTTCCCTCTCTTTATTTTCATTTATGTTTAGCCCTTGCAATGATTTTCCTTTGCTCAATACAATTCCAAAATTTCTTTGCATTGATTTTTTTTTCCTTTATCAGCTAATTCTTCTCAAATCATCTCTTATCTTTCTCCATAAAGTTTAACAAAAGAGTTTACATTTTAGCTGAATCATATCTTTAATATCGATCTCTCAGTTTGAAAAAAAAGTCAAATGCTTGTTTGCTAAGTCACTTCTGGCCTTTTTGTCTCTTGTAACAACAAATTTATTTTTCTTACATTTTGAATAAAATCTTTATAAACAATACCAATGCCATTTCCTCAGTTTATTTCACATTAAAAGAATCAAGATCTTATTTAAATAATAAAGAGTTAATTCTTTTTACTAGTAACATTTGTACAATATTTTAAGGTTGGCACTGCTCTTTAAATATGTATTCTCTCATTTGATCCTCACAACAACCGTCCTAGTTAGATATTATTATCCCTGGTTTACAGAGAAGGAAAATTGCAGACCAAGAGAGATTAAGTGACTTACTCAGTGTTACATGACTACTTAGTATCTTAGGCAAGATTTAAACTCATGTATTTCTGACTCCAAGTCCAGCACTCTATCCATTTTGCTGCCTAGATTCCTAATTTCATGTGACATCTTATTTTTCTCATTTTTTTTGTTTTTTTTTTTCCTTATTTATTATAAATTCTGAAGTTAGCTCTGATGATGTGATAATCTGGTTATGACCAGGTAGTTTACCTCAGGGAAAACTCCCAAGTCAGTGATGAATCTTTTCGGTTAAAATGTAGTTAATTTAATTCTTTGTGATTTTGTTAGTTTTATCTATTTCAACAATTTTCATCCATGGTTTATGCATGTTAACCATTTTTGAAGAAAATATTCATGAAATAGAGGCAATTAGAATCTCTATAGTCTACAAGTTTTTAGCTACTTTTGTTTTCTTCTCATGATAATATTTTCTCATGTATTTCTCTCCATATCCGCTTTTCCACTAAAGTCACCAAATGTCAAAGTATATGTTGATTTGATCTGAATTATCTTTATATATATATATATATATATATATATATATATATATGTATATATATCTTATATATTGTACATATCCTATATATATAATATATCTTTTTTGTAATGTTTTGTAATGAAGTACATATACATCCATACATCTGTGAATAAACACACACACATTCACACACACACTCACACATACATCTCCCTCTTTAACCCAATCCTAATGAGAGCAGAGTTGCTGAACTACCAGCACTCCTCCCTCATCTAATTCTTCTGTATCAGTTCTTCCTCTTAAACCTCATGTGTATAAAATAATTCTGTTTTTAGTTTTTCCTAGATGGTATTACTTTTTTATAGTCACATCATACTCAGGTCTACCCAAATCTTTCCTTTGAACTACCTAATTACTAATTACAATCTTAGACATACGATTTATATTTCTTTGTATAGTGTCTCTTTATTGAGTTGGTTGTAATTAATATTTGATGTTCACCTTATATTTGTCTTAGATCTTCTCTGTCAAATTGTCTGCTGATCTCAAGTCTTTTTATAATAAAATCTTAAGAGTATGGCAATTTTTTGAGTGTTCATTTTTTTAGGATTAATTTATTTATTTTTAGTTTTCAACATTCATAGTTACAAATTTTCTCCCCATCTCTACCCTCACCCCCAAGGCAAGATGGCATATATTTTTATTGCCCCTTTCCCAGTCTGCATTGCCTTCTTTCACACCAGTCCCCTGCCCACTGGCCCTTAGTCCCTTCCCCATTGCTTTCTTGAAGGGCCTGATAGATTTCTATACTTCATTACCTGTATATCTTATTGAGCAGCAGCATGTAAAAACAATTTTTAACATTTGTTCTTAGAACTTTGATTTCAAAATTCTCTCTCTTCTTCCCTCTCTACCCACCCTCCTTGAGAAGACAAGCATTTCAATATAAAATATACATGTTTTGTTATGTAAAACACTTCCATAATAATTATGATGTGAAAAACTAACTATATTTCCCGCCATCATTGGCCATTCCCCATTTATTCAAATTTCCCCTATGACCCTGTCCCTTTTCAAAACTGTTTGCTTTTGACTACATATATACATGCATACATACATATGTGTGTGCTGTGTATATGCTTGTGCACACACACATATGTGTACATGTCTGCATATACAACACATATGTATATATAAGTATGTATGTATACATGTATGTATGCATGAGTGTATGTATCTATGTATATAGGTATGCATATTTCCTCCAACTACCTTAATACTGAGCAAATTCTCATGAGGTTTAAATACCATCTTTCTATATAGGAATGTAAACAGATCAAGTTTAGTAAACCTCTTATGATTTCTCTTTCCTGTTTACCTGTTATGCTTCTCTGGATTCTTATATTTGAAAGTTAAACTTTCTATTAAGCTCTGATATTTTCATCAAGAATGCATTTAAGTCCTCTATTTTATTGAAAAGCCTCTCTTTTGCCCTGAGGTATTATACTCAGTTTTGCTGAGTAGATGATTCTTAGTTTTAATCCTTGCTCCTTTGACCTCCAGAATATCATATGCCAACCTCTTTGGTCCTTTAGAGTAGAAGCTGCTACATCTTGTGTTATCTTGATTGTGTTCCCACAATTCTCAACTTATTTCTTACTGGCTGCTTGCAATATTTTCCCCTTGACCTGGGAACTCTGGAATTTGGCTGCAAAATTCTAGAGTTTTCCTTTTAGGATCTTTTTTTACAAGAGGTGATGGGTAGATTCTTTCGATTTCTATTTTACCCTATGGTTCTAGAATATCAGGGCAGTTTTCCTTGATAATTTCTTGAAAGATGACATCTGGGCTCTCTTTTGGACCATGACTTTTAAGGAGTTCAATATTTTTAAAAATTGCTCTCTCCTGGATCTATTTTCCAGGCCAGTGGTTTTTCCAATGAAATATTTCACATTTTCTTCTATTTTTTTCATTCTTTTCTTTCTGTTTTATGATTTCTTGATTTCTTGGAAAATCATTAGCTTCCATTTACTCAATTGTCATGTTTCAGGAATTATTTTCTTCAGTAATCTTTTGGACCTCCTTTCTCCATTTGGCCAATTCTTCTTTTTAAGGAATTCTTGTCCTCATTGGCATTTTGGATCTTTTTTTGCCATTTGGGTTAGTCTATTTTAAAGATGTTATTTTCTTTTGTGTTTTTGGGTGTCCTTCAGCAAGCTGTTCACTTGTTTTTCATGATTTTCTTGCATCACTCTCATTCATCTTACCAAGTTTTCCTGTCCTTTTCTTTCTTGATTTTCCAAAACATTTTTGAGCCCTTCCATGCCCTGACACCAATTCATATTTTTCTTGGAAGCTTTTGATGTGGGATCTTTGACTTTGTTGTCTTCTTCTAGCTGTATGTTTTTATCTTCTTTGTCACTAAAATAAGATTCTATAGTCTGAGGTTTTTTGTTTGTTTGTTTTGTTTTGTTTTGTTTTGGCTTGGTTTTTATTTTATGCTGCCTGTTCATTTTCCCAGGAAATTACTTGACTTTTGACCTTTTTGTCAAGGCATGACTTCTTCTGGAGTGGAGATTGCTCTGTCTGAGGCTTCAAGGGTTTTGCACTTCTCTTTTCAGAACCACTTTTAGGCACCTGTAAATTTTCAGTTCTTCTGAGATGGTATGATCCAGTGAGAGCTGTTTAATCCTCTCCTCCAATGTGGTCTGGTCTGTGAGTGACCTCAAGCACTCCTTTCTACTGTGGAACTACAAGGAGGACTCCCTCTACACAGCCATCACAAGCTCGGCCACACCAGAGCTCTTCCATTCCCTAAGACCACCAGCCAGGAATGTAACCCAGATCTAAGCAGGGAAAAGGAAGAGAATCCTGCCTCAGTGCCAGAAAGAGATCCCTGCATTCCTGCTCTGATCAGCCACATGATTCCCCCCTGCTGCTGCTGCTGCTGCTGCTGCTGCAGCCACCTCTGCCACCCCTGGCCTGGGGCCAGATCATGACCTTCTCTCACCCAGGTTCAATAGAGTTTTCCCATTGACCTGCTAAGTTGTCTTTGAAGTTTGTCAGTTGAGAAGTGTGGAAACTGCCACAGGTCAGTGATTCAGTGCCCTGAGACCTGTTCCACTTGGGCTGCTTTGGCCTCATCTACACAGGTAAGGCCCAAGCTTGGCTGTGCTCCACTCCCAACAAAGTGAGATATACCCTTCTGAGGGACCATTCAGGATCCCTTATACTGGAAATTTGTTTCACTCTGTCCTTTAGAGCTCTAGAATTTGTTTAGATTCTTTTTTTACAGGTGTTTGGAGAGATTTGGGGGAGAGCTCAAGCAGGTCCTTGCTTTTACTCTGTGCTCTCCTCCCCACCTCTGTTTTTGTTTGTTTCTTTGTTTATTTAAGATTGTGCCTAACTTTGTTGCTTATGATATTTTTGGCTGCAACCGCAGTTCTTTGCTCTTTAACATATAGTCTTCTAAGACCTGTGATCTTTTAGTGTAACCACTGCTAGGTTTTGTGTGATTCTAATTGTGGCTCTACCATGTTTAATTTTTTTCTTGTTTCTTATAACATTTTTTCTCATTGAGCTGGGGGTTTTGAAATTTAATTGTGATATTCCTGTAAGTTTTCATTATATGATCACTTTCAAGTGGTGATAACTGATTTTTTTTTTTCCGTTTCTTCTTTCTCCTTTATGCCTTCAGGACAAATTTCTTCATTTATTTCTCATATTGTGTTATCAATATTTCTTTTTGGATTATACTATTTGGCAAGTCTAATTATTATCATCTCTTGTCTTTTTCATATGTTCTCCAGATCAGTTGATTTCTTATAAGATTTTTGCATTTTCTTATATTTTTTCATTCTCTATATTTTGTTTTATTTCTCAGTTTCTTGTCAAATCACTGGATTCCCCTTGCCCAGTTCTAATTTTATTTTATTTTATTTTGATTTGGTTTTAGACTCAATGGCCAGAACACAAATACACAATAGAGAAAAGAAATGGAACATATCATAAACTTAAATATTGAAAGTTAAAAACAAAGTATGAAAGAAAAAAAGCATTTCATATGCATAGCATAATGAAATAGAAGATTCGATATATATGTAAGAATAAATTTTCATTTCAAGAAACACTGTATGATAAATAATACATGTTGTGCTGAGAGGTGTCTATCTTTTCTTTGCTTCCTTGTTAGTTTTCTTTAGTTCCCTGCTGTGCATTTTAAAATTTATTATTTTTCCCTCCTCCATCCCCCAAAAGGCAACAATAAAATTTAAATAACTTTCTCTATAGCTATACATATATACACATATACATAAATACATAGATATATAGACATATACTTTCCCAAACATACTGTACTCTTGATCTTTGTTTCTCTGTTTGTGCATATCTCTTGTTCCTATACCTCCTGACTCCTCTACTTTACTTCTAAGCATTACCTTGCCCTTCCATTACTTGACTACCCTCCTCCAGCGATCCCTCCTCTATCCTCCCATTCCCATAAATCTAAACACCCTACAATATCCCCCTTTACCTATTCCCTCATTCACCCCTCTAAAAAATTGCTCTCTTTTCCTCACCCTTCTCCCCTCTACCATTTTATTTATTTTAAATTTAGAAGACTTTTAAATTCTTCTAAATATATATGCATTGTTCCCTCTTAGACCCATTCCCCGATGAAAGTAGGTTACCAGAACTACCAGCTCTCCTCCCCCATCTAATTTCTCTATTTCCATTTTTCCTCTTGCACCTCATTTGTATAAAGTAGTTACTCTTTTACCTCTTCCTAAATTGTTCTATGTTTTAAATTCATATCATAGTTAAGTTTTTTTGTGATTTCCCCAACTATTAATAAGAATCTTAGACATGTAATTTTATGAATATAAAAGGTAAACAGTGTGTCCTTATGAATCACTTATACTCAGTCATTGTTATGTAACTTATTTTTCTCTTTCTTCTTGTATTTTGAATCTTCTGTTAAGTTCAGCATTTTTTAACAAAGTCCCTTTCAGCTCCCCCCTTTCCCTCCATTCTAAAAGGTCTTTCTTCCCTCTTTTATATGTGATAGTTTACTGCGTTCTACCTCTCCCTTTCTCCTTCTCCCAGAACATTGCTCTTAACTCTTAATTTTATTTTGTAAGTATCATCCTTTCATATTCAGCTCACCCTGCACATTTTGTCTGCATATATGCATGCATATATACATGCACAAATGCATATATACATAAATACACATACACAGAAACACACATACATACCCATACACACTCACATACATACACACATACACATATACATATACACATTCATACACATAAGTAAATACATACATGCACATACATATATACATTTATATACACATATATATGTACATATATATTATATACATGTGTAAACATATAATATATATTCCCTCTAACCAACCTAATAATGAGAAAGGTTTCTTAAGTTACAATTATCATCTTTCCATGTAAGAATGTAAATAGTTTAACTTTAATAAGTCCCTTATGACTTCTCTTTCCATTTCATGTTTCTCTTTTTTTCTTGTAATTGAAAGTCTTATAATTGAAAGTCAAATTTTCTATTCAGCTCTGGTCTTTTCAACAAGAATGGTTGGAAGTCCTCTATTTCATTGAAAATCCATTTTTTGCCCTGAAGTTTTTCTGGGTCGGTAATTCTTGGTTTTAATCACTTCTCCTTTGACATCTGGAATATCATATTGCAAGTCCTCTGATTCCTTAATGTATAAACTGTGAAATCTTGTATTATCCTGATTGTGTTTCCACAATACCTAAATTGTTTCTTTCTGGTTGCTTGTAATATTTTCTCCTTCACTTGGGAACTTTGGAATTTGGCTGCAATATTCCTAAGAGTTTTCCTTTTGGTATGTCTTTCAGGAGATAATTGGTGAATTCTTTCCATTTCTATTTTGCCCTCTGTTTCTAGAATATCAGGGCAGTTTTCCTTGATGATATCTTGATTTGTAGGCTTTTTTTTTTATTATGGTTTTCAGGTAGTCCAATAATTTTTATAATGTTTCTCCAGGATCTATTTTCCAGGTAACTTGTATGTGTTTATTTTTTCCAATGAGATATTTCAAATTGTCTTCTACTTTTTTCATTCTTTTGGTTTTGTTTTATAGTTTCTTGATTTTTCATAAAGTTTTTAGCTTCCATTTGCTCCATTCTAATTTTTCAGGAATTATTTTCATCATCGAGCTTTTCAAACTCCTTTGCTATGTGGCCAATTCTTCTTTTCAAGGCATTCTTCTCCTCATTAGATTTTTGCAATTTTGGTTACTCTAGTTTTATAATTTAATTGTATTTAATAGTTTAGTTTTCAATATTGATTTCCACAAGATTTTGAGTTACAAATTTTCTCCCCATTTCTGCCCTCCCACCCCATTCCAAGATGGCATATATTCCAATTGCATTGTTCCCCAGTCAGCCCTCCCCTCTTTCAGACCACTCCCCCACATTCTTTTTCCATCTTAGTTTCTTGTAAGGCTGAATAGCTTTCAAAACTTTTCAAAACAAATTCTCTCCCCACTTTCCTTCCCACCCACCCTCCCTAGGAAGGCAAGCAATTCAACAAAGATCACACACATATCATTATGAAAAACACTTCCACAATGCTCATGTTGTGAAAGGCTAACTATATTTCCTTCCATCCTTTCCTGCCCCCCTTTATTCCTTTTTCTCCCTTTACCCTTTTCCTTTTCAAAGGTTTTTGCTTTTGATTACCTCCTCTCCCTATCTGCCCTCCCTTCTATCATACCCCCTTTTTTCATCAACTTCCCCTTACTTTCCAGTGGATTAAGATACCCAATTGGTTGTGTATGTTATTCCCTCCTCAAGTCAGATCAGATGAGAGCAAGATTCACTCATTCCCCTTCACCTGCCCCCTCTTCCCTTCCAAAAGAACTGCTTTTTCTTGCCACTTCCATGTGAGATAATTTACCCCATTCAATCTCTCCCTTTCTCCCTCTCTCAATATATTCTTCTCTCAGCCCTTAAATTTATTTCATTTCTTTAGATATCATCCCTTCATATTCAACTCATCCTGTACCCTCTGTCTATATTCCATTCATCTCCCCTAATACTGAGAAAGGTCTCATATATTGCACACGTCATCTTTCCATGTAGGAATGTAAATAAAACAGTTGAACTTTAGTAAGTTCTTTATGAAGTCTCCTTCTTGTTTACATTTCCATGCTTTTCTTGATTCTTGTATTTCAGAGTCAAATTTTCTATTCTGCTCTGGTCCTTTCATTGATAAAACTTGAAAGTCCTCTAAGTTCTTGAAAATCCATATTTTGCCTTGGAGGATGATACTCAATTCTGCTGGGTAGGTGGTTGTTTGTTTTAATCCTAGCTTCTTTCACCTCTGGAATATCATATACCAAACCCTTTGATCCCTTAATATAGAAGTTGCTAATGTTGTGTTATCCTGATTGTGTTTCCACAATACTCTAATTGTTTCTTTCTGGGGCTTGCAGTATTTTCTCCTTGACCTGGAAATTCTGGGATTTGGTGACAATATTCCTAGAATTTTTCTTTTTGGGATCTTTTTAAAGAGGCAATCTGTGGATTATTTCAATTTCTGTTTTACCCTTTTGTTCTAGAATGTCAGGGAAGTTTTCCTTGATAATTTCTTGAAAGATGATATGTAGTCTCTTGTTTTGATCATGGCTTTCAGCCAGTCCAATAATTTTTAAAATATCTATCCTGCGTGTATTCTCCAAATCAGTGGTTTTTCCAATAAGGTACTTCACATTGTCTTCCATTTTTATTCATTTATTAATTTATCCATTTATTTATTTTTATTCTGTTTTATAATATCTTGGTTTCTTATGAATTCACTGGCTTCCACTTGTTTTAATCTAATTTTGAAGGTAGTATTTTCTTCAGTGGTCTTTTGGACTTCCTTTTCCATTTGGCTAATTCTGCCTTTGAAGGCATTATTCTCATTTGCATTTTGGAGCTCTTTTGCCTTTTGGGTTAGTTTATTCTTTAAGTTGTTATTTTATTCATTATTTTGGGGGGTCTCCTTTAGCAAGTTGATGACTTGTTTTTCATGGTTTTCTTGTATCACTCTCATTTCTCTTCCCAATTTTTCCTCTACTTCTCTTTCTTGCCTTCCCAGTTCCTTTTTGAGCTCTTCCATGGCCTGAAACCAATTCATATTTTTCTTGGTGGCTGTTGATGTAGGCTCTTTGACTTTGTTTACCTCTTCTGGCTGTTTGTTTTGCTCTTCTTTGTCATCAAAAAAGGAATCTAGAGTTTGGATTTGAGTCTGAGTTTGAGTCTGAGTTCTTTTTCACTGCCTGTTAATGTTCCCAGCCAACTACTTGACCCTTGACCTTTTTGTCAAAATATGACTGCTCATTTCTCCCATTGTCTGTAGGCTGAGAGCTCCAGAAGTAGCCACAACAAGGCTGCTACAGCTCCGAGGCTGGAACTGGAGCTGGTGATAGGGCCGACCATGCACCCCTCTCATGCATGTGAGAGAACTTTCCTACTGACCTTTGAAACTGTCTTTGGCATTTGTGGGTTGAGAAGTCTGCACACTGCTGCAGCTGTCAGTAATTCAGTGCCCTGAGGTCTACTCCAGTCCCACTGGCATGACCGGAGCTATGCTGTGCTCAGCTTTAGCACAGTGCTTTAGATCCTTCCAATGTGCCTTCCAGATTATTTTGGAGTTGAAATCTGCTTCACTCTGTCACTTTTTGGCTTCTGCTGCTCTAGCATTTGTGTAGAGTCATTTTTACAGGTATTTGGGAGGGTTTGGGGGCAAAATTCAATTAGCTCCCTGTTTCTACTCATCACTTTGACTCCACCCCCCAAAATAATATTCAATAAGTTTTGCTACCATTTAAACACATTTCATTAGTTCCTTTTGTATAGAGCTAATCATTTTTTTATGACTAAGTATTAAAAGTAAACATATCTCTGAGGGCTCATCATTTATAATGTTGAGAGGATGTCATTTCATAGTGTCATGAATCTGATGTAACTTGTTTAGGACTACTGAAATGAAAATTGGTAGATAAACCTAAGGACTATAAAAATGAATGTTTAGCAGGCTTCAAGACATTATTTCTAATATAATCTCTAAGCTTCTATATTTTAATTATTCCATGTTATTGGTTCAAGTTAGATTCATAAGCTTTAACTACTTTGATATGAATAAGGCAAAAATATCATTTTAAATAAGAGATTAAAATACAGGTTTTGATTTATGCCAATCATAAAATGACAGCATAATTGAAAATAGGCACTCACAGAAGTAGTGTTTAGAAGGAAAAATAATGAATTAATTTGAAATCATTTATTCATTTTTCTGTACCTCTGGAGTAGTCCTGCATTATCATGGCATAGAATCAATACTATAATGAAACAGATAGCTAATTTAGGTTTTAAAAAATAATCCTTTATCCATAAATAAAACCATATGCCTCCTGAAGTACAACATGCATTGGAAAGGAAAATAATAACAACAAAAACAGTTACTTGCTGAATGTGATAAGATGAGTTAGCTGCAGAGTATATTCTTGAGAAATCAGTGAAACTGCAGGGTCAGTAAAACCACCAATTCCACATTTAGGATATTATGAAATTAATGAAATATGGTTGAATATCATGTGGTCATTTAGGGTTTTCTGTAACTGATACTGAGTTTCTCTGAAGATAACTGGCTCTTGGGTCCAACTGCCTTTTACAACCATTCTTAAATAATGCCATAAAATGGCAAAGATATACACAAAGATAGAGACAGACATCTGTAGATCTGTCTTTTGATAGATGCTAGAAATAAAGATAGACAGACAGACAGATAGATAGATTTAATGAATGTAAGGCACATTCTGTCATCATAAAAGAGGATGCTTTTCTTGTAGAAATATGATTAAAGTTCTGATGTGGAATAAATAACCAATGGGGTATACACACACACACAGATGCACATACGTATAAATACACACACACACACATACACACATACATATATACACATATATGTATATATAGTGCAGATGTGTGTATATATACACAAACATATATATACACACATATATGTATATATAGTGTGTTTGTGTGTGTGTGTGTGTGTGTATAGTTATGCAATTTTGTCCATACAGAATTACTGATTATTCAGTAAAAGCTCATGATGGATCAATGTTTGAAAGAAATACTCATAATCTATCTTCAACAATTTTCGCTAAGAGTTGGAAAGAAGAATAACAATGATAAAGAATGGAATAATTGTGCTTGAATTGTTCTTGTTCCCTATGAAAGATAATAACTTTCAATGCTACAGCCCTAAATTCATAGAGAAAAAGTTGAATGTGTTTTGAGGAAAAACAATTAGATTAGGCTGTAATTGAATTGTAATATAGGATTTCTGCTTTTGAAGATGTGACAGACCATACTTAGTGTCTGTCATGAAAGAAATATGCCCACAGTGCTTTTTTCTACCCCTTGTTTTTCCCTGTTTATTTTTTGGGGGAGCTTGGATAAGAGAGAGGATACACAGAATGCAGTGCAGATTTGTGATTTCCCTGAACCTCTCCACAAATACAAACCAGGACCAATTCTTCGAAGAAACATTTCAGATAACTGTGTGGGGGGCCCTTAAAGGTTCAGGTGTCCTCATTATTAAACAAGTGCAAGAAATAGAGATATATGATGAAAACACATTGATTATCAATAGGAACATGATCCTAGATAGATGGGCTGAGTATTTCTGAAGGAAAACGTGGAAAAGAAGCAGTATTAAACTGCCTACTAAACTGAAGTTTTGTGGTGCTGATCTCATTGTAATATGTCTATAATTCCTGTACATTATTCTTGTGCCATGCCAGGAAATTTACTCACATCCATCTGAATTATCTCAGGAAGATTCTGAAGATCACCTGGTAAGATAAAACACCATATACAGAAGTCCTTTGTCCTGCTGAACTGCCAAGCATTTGAACTTTACTGTAGAGGGCACAACTCTGATGAGCTGAACATGTTATTTGATCAACAAAAGCACATCTTATGATAGAGATAAAAGATAAAACTTGAACTCAAGCTCATTGGAATTTTAAAATAAGCCCTCTATCTACTTTGCCATACTGTCTTTCAGAGTTGTATTTGAAAAGCTCATTTGAAAATCAATAGGGTTCCCACCTCAGGACTCATTCTAAATAATTGCAGTGCTGAAATTTTCACTTGTGAGGTTTTTCAACTTGAAGTAACTGATTAGAGATATTTTTTTAATTTTATTGTTTTTTTTTTCATAAAACCAGATCTTAGTTTTATTTATTAATTCAATAGTTTTCTTGATTTCTTTCTTTTTTTGTATTTGTTCTTTTTCTTATTTTATTTTTAGTTTACAACAGACGGTTTTACATTATTTTGGCTTCCAGATTTTCTCCCCTCCCTCCCCCCTCCTTTTTCAAGGTGGCATGGAAACTCATATAACTACCATGTATAACTTCGTATTCAATTAATTT
Organism: Trichosurus vulpecula; assembly: GCF_011100635.1. Classification (NCBI taxonomy): domain Eukaryota; kingdom Metazoa; phylum Chordata; class Mammalia; order Diprotodontia; family Phalangeridae; genus Trichosurus; species Trichosurus vulpecula. The sequence goes on along the minus strand of NC_050576.1, from coordinate 414,154,431 downwards.
ATACACTAATCAAGTTGCAAAGAAGAATTATGACCAATGGAATGAATCGTGAGGAAGAAGAAACAGAACCAAAAAAAACCCCAAAAACAAAAACAAAAGAGAAGAAAAAAAAGGGAGAAAAAAGGCGAGCATGAAGTGTGCCTCAATCTGCATTCAAACTTGAAAGTTCTTTCCCTGGATGTAGATAGCATTCTCCATCGTGAGTCCTTTGGAGTTGTCCTTGCACCTTGTGTTGCTGAGAAGAGCGAAGTCTGTCGGGGTTGGTCCTCAAGGAATCCATATATCTGTGGTTGTGTACAATGTTCTCCTGGCTCTGCTCCGCTCACTCAGCATTATGTTGTGTAGGTTTTTCCAGGTTGTTATGAAGTCTGTATCATCCCCATTTCTTATGGCACAATAGTATTCCATTACCTTCATATAACACAGCTTGTTCAGTCATTCCCCAATTGATGGGCATCCTTTTGATTTCCAATTCCTGGCTACCAAAAAAGAGCCACTATAAATATTTTGAACATATGGGTCCTTTTCCCACTTGTATGATTTCTTTGGGATACAACCCTAGAAGTGGTATTACTGGGTCAAAGGGTATGAACATTTTTATGATCCTTTGGGCGTAGTCCAAATTACTCTCCAAAATGGCTGGATCATCTCACAACTCCACCAGCAATGTAACAATATTTCAATTTTCCCACATCCTCTCCAGCATTTATCATTTTCCTGTTTTGTTATTTTAGCCAATCTGACAGGAGACATGTGGTATCTAAGAGTTGTTTTGATTTACATTTCGCTAATCAGTAGTGATTTTGAGCATTTTTTCATATGCCTATTGATATCTTTAATTTCTTCCTCTGAAAACTGCCTGTTCATATCATTTGAGCATTTCTCAATTGGGGAATGGCTTGTGTTCCTATACATTTAGCTCAGTCCCCTGTATATTTTAGAAATGAGGCCTTTATCAGAGATACTAGTTGTAAAGATTTTCTCCCAATTTTCTGCTTCCCTCCTAATTTTTGTTGCATTGGCTTTTTTTTTGTACAAAAACCTTTCAATTTAACATAATCAAAATTATCCATTTTGCATTTTGTAATGCTCTCTGTCTCTTGTTGGGTCATGAATTCTTTTCTTTTCCATAAATTTGATAAGTAAAGTATTCCTTGCTCTCCCAAATTACTTATGCTATCACCTTTTACTCCTAAATCATGAATCCATTTTGACTTTATTTTGGTATATGGTGTAAGATATTGGTCTATGCCCAGTTTCTGTGCTACCATTTTCCAGTTTTCCCAACATTTTTTGTGAAATAGTGAATTCTTAGCCCAGAAGCTGGCCTCTCTGGGTTTATCAAAGAGTAGATTGCTATAGTTGTTGACTTCTCCATCTTGTATTCCTGTCCTATTCCACTGATCCACACCGCTGTATCTTAGCCAGTACCAGGTAGTTTTGATGACTGCTGCTCTGTAGTACAGTTTAATATCTGGTATGGCTAGGCCACCTTCTCTAGCATTTCTTTTCATTAATGTCCTAGATATTCTAGACCTCTTGTTTTTCAAGATGAATTTTGTTACAATTTTGTCCAGTTCAGTAAAATAATTTTTTGGTAGTTTGATTGGTATGACACTGAATAGATAGATTAATTCAGGTAAAATTGTCATTTTTATTATATTAGCATGGCCTAACCATGAGCAACTGATATTTTTCCATTTATTTAGATCTGACTTTATTCGCATGAAAAGTGTTTCGTAGTTATTTTCATATAGGCCCTGGGTTTGTCTTAGCAAATAGACTCCCAAATATTTTATAGTGTCTACAGTAACTTTGAATGGAATTTCTCTTTCTATCTCTTGCTGTTGGGATTTGTCAGTAATGTATAGGAATGCTGAGGATTTATGTGGGTTTATTTTATATTCTGAAACTTTGCAAAAGTTGTTCATTATTTCAGGTAGTTTTTTTTTACTTGATTCTCTAGGAATCTCTAAATAAATCATCATATCATCTGCAGAAAGTGATAATTTAGATTCTTCTTTTCCTATTCTAATTCCTTCAATTTTGAATAGTAGGGGTGATAATGGACATCCTTGTTTCACCCCTGATCTTATTGGGAATGCATCTAGCTTATCCCCATTACAAATAATGCTTGTTGATGGTTTTAGGTAGATGCTATTTATAATTTTAAGGAAGGTTCCATTTATTCCTATGCTTTCTAGTGTTTTTAATAGGAATTGGTGTTATATTTTGTGAAAGGCTTTTTCTGCATCTATTGAAATGATCATATGGTTTCTGCTAGTTTTGTTGTTGATATGGTCAATTATGCTAATAGATTTCCTAATATTCAACCAGCCTTGCATTTCTGGAATAAATCCTACTGGTCATAGTGTATTATTCTCTTGATGAGTTGCTGCAATCTTTTTGATAATATTTTATTTAAAATTTTTGCATCAATATTCATAAGAGAAATTGGTCTATAATTTTCTTTCTCTGTTTTGACTCTACTTGGTTTGGGTATAAGTACCATATTGGCATCATAAAAAGAATTTGGTAGGACTCCTTCTTCAGCTATTTTCCCAAATAGTCTACAAAGTATTGGAATTAGTTGTTCTTTAAATGTTTGATAGAACTCACATGTAAAACCATCTGGCCCTGAAGATTTTTTCCTAGGGAGTTCATTGATGGCATGCTCAATTTATTTGTCTGAGATGGGGTTATATAGAAATTTCACTTCCTTTTCTGTTACCCTGGGCAGTTTATGTTTTTGTAGATATTCGTACATATCTCTAAAGTTGTAAAATTTATGGGCATACAATTGGGCAAAATAATTCCTAATTATTGTTTTGATTTCCTCTTCATTAGAGGTGAACTCACCCTTTTCATTTTTGATACTGGCAATTTGATTTTCTTCTTTCTTTTTTTTTAATCAAAGTGACCAAAGGTTTATCAATTTTATTGTTTTTTTTCATAAAACCAGATCTTTGTTTTATTTATTAATTCAATAGTTATCTTGATTTTAAATTTATTAATCTTTCCTTTCATTTTCAGTATTTCTTATTTGGTATTTAACTGGGGGTTTTCAGTTTCCTCTTTTTCTAGCTTTTTCAGCTGTATGCCCAGATCTCCTTTTTCCCTATTTTATTCATGTAAGAATTTAGGGATATAAAACTTCCCCTAAGAACTGCTTTTGCTGCATCCCATAAGTTTTGGTATTTTGTTTCATTATTGTCATTCTCTTGAGTGAAGTTATTAATTGTTTCTCTGATTTGTCCTTTGACGCACTCATTCTTTAGAATTAGATTATTTAGTTTCCAATTAATTTTTAGCTTATTTTTCCATGGTTCTTTGTTACAAATTATTCTTATTGCATCATGATCTGAAAAGTGTGCTTTGACTACTGCTACCTTTCTGCACTGGATTTTTATGCCCTAGTACATGGTCAGTTTTGGAGTATGTGACATGTACCACTGAGAAGAAAGTATATTCCTTTTTATCCCCATTCAGTTTTCTCCAGAGGACTATCATACCTGCCTTTTCTAAAATTTTGTTTACCTCCTTAACTTCTTTCTTATTTATTTTTAGCTTAGATTTATCAAGTTCAGAAAGCAGAAGTTTGAGGTCTCCCAATATTATAATTTTGCTGTTTATTTCTTCCTGTAACTCCCTTAACCTCTCCTCTAAGAATGTGTATGCCTTACCACTTGGTGCATTTATGTTAAACAATGATATTGCTTCATTGTTTATGGTGCTTTTTAGCAGGATATAATGTCCTTCCTTGTCTCTTTTAATTAAATCTATCTTTACTTTTGCTTTGTCTGAGATTGGGATTGCTACACCTGTTTTTTTTTACTTTAGCTGAGGCACAATATATTTTACTCCAGCTTTTTACCTTTACCCTGCGTGTATCCCCCTGTTTTAAACGTGTTTCTTGTAAACAGCTTATTGTAAGATTATGGTTTTTAATCCATTCTGCTATCTGCTTCTGTTTTATGAGAGTGTTCATCCCATTCATGTTCAGAGTTATGATTTCTATCTGTGTCTTTTTCTCCATCCTATTTCCCCCTGTTTATGCTTTTATTTCTCCCTTTCCCCTTCCCCTCCTCAACAAAGTTTTCTTTTGACCGCCACCTTCCTCAGTTTGCCCTCCCTCTTTATTCCCCTTCCTTATCTTACCGTTTCCCACTTGCTACTTCTCCCCTCCCTTCTGACCACCCCCTTCCCTTTTCTCCACACTTCCCCTCCTAATTCCCGTAGGACAAGTTAGATTTCTAAACTTATCAGGGTATGTTATTCCCTTCTTGAACCAGATTAGATGACAGTAAAGCTCAAATACTCCTCTTTTCCCTCCCTTCTTTCCCTCTACTATAATATATTTTTTGCCACTTCATTTGGTGTAATTTACCCTTTTCTACTACCTCCTTACCTCTTCTCTCATAGCCCTCCCTTTAGATCTCTTACTTATGTTTTTTTTTTTTTATCTTTACATCAGTTAATTTATACAGGCATTCTCAACCTATGTGTATCCCTTTCAATTTTTATAATAGCTGTACCATTCTCAAGACTGACATATAAATGTATATATATATATATATATATATATATATATATATATAAAACATACATAAGATGATATAATCCCACATAAAGATGCAAACAACCTGCTCTTATTGATTAATAAGGTTTGTGGAGTTTTTTCCCCTGGTTACCTTTATATGTCTCTCTTGAGTTTTGTATTTGGAGATCAAATTTTACATTGAGTTCTGGCCTTTTTATCAGGAAGGTCTGGAATTCCCTTATTTCATTGAATGTCCATCTCCTTGCCTAAAAAATTATGCTTAGTTTTGCTGGGTAGTTGATCATTGGTTGTAGTCCCAGCTCCTTTGCCCTTCGGAATATCATATTTCAATTTCTCCTGTCTTTTAATGTGGAAGCTGAGAGATCCTGCGTAATCCTGACTGTAGTTCCATGATATTTGAATTGCTTCTTTTTGGCTGCTTGCAGTATTTTCTCATTGAGTTTATAGTTCCGAAATTTGGGTATAATATTTCTTGGTGTTTTCAGCTCGGGATCTCTTTCAGGGGGTGATCAGTGAATTCTTTCAATGACTATTTTGCCTTCTGGTTCTAGGACCTCTAGGCAGTTGTCTTTGATAATTTCTTCGAAGATACTGTCTAGGCTCCTTTTTTCATCGTGAATTTCTGGTACACAAATACCTCTTATATTGTCTCTCCTGGATCTATTTTCCAGGTCAGTTGTTTTCCCAATCAGATATTGCACATTTTTTTCTATTTTTTCATTCTTAACATTTTGCTTTACTACTTCTTGTTGCCTCATAGATTCATTAGCTTCCACTTGCTCAACTCTAATTTTTAATGAGTTAGTGTTTTCATTTTGCTTTTGAGCCTCCATTTCCAATTGGTTGATTTTACCTCTCAGGGTGTCATTTTCTCTATTTAGATTCTTAATCTCTGTGGCCATTTCTCCAATCTTATTCTTTAGGGACTTTTCCATTTTTCCATGTTTTCTTTTACCTCCCTAATTAGGTTTTAAAATCCTCCTTTAGCTCTTCCTGCAATGCTTTTTGGGCTGGAAATCAGTTCACGTTATCTTTTGAGGTAAAAGATGGATCTATAGTGTCACTGCTGTCCTCTTCCAAATTGTTATTTTGATCATTCCTGTTTTCATAAAAATAATCCATTGTCCTCATATTTTTGGGTTCTTCTTCATGTTGGTTTGCCTTTTCCTGGCTTTACAACAAATTTCTGCCTTTTGAACTCAGGGTTCTCTGTCCCTGCTTTCTTATTCTGGGGATTGTGAGTCTAGAATTATAGGCTTCAGTTTCCTGAGGTGTGGGGGAGGGGTCTGGCTCCCTGACTTCTCACTCCATATGGGTGCTCTCCGGCACTGTTGCTCTTCAGCAATGGTCTAAGCTGTTTGTTGTTTGACCTGATGTCTGGCAGTCCCCCTGGGGGAGCAAGATTATGTCTGGGCTCCTGGTGTTGACCCCTGCCGACTCTGCTCCTCTGTGACTAATGAACTTCTACTATTTGACCACTGAAACCCCACTTCTTTCTCCTCTGTTCTAATGTTCTTTTTTTTTTTCCCGAGGAATTCTCTGAGTGAGGCGGGGGAGGGATTAGGGCCATTTACCTGGCCATTATGTCTCCCAGAAATTTGAGAAGCCATGTTTCCCTGATTAGAGATTTTGACATTGATGTAGTAACTGACTTCTATCATCAAGACATTTTTTTGAAAGTTATGAAATATTGAGAAACTTAGAAATATATAATGAAGGATCTTACTAAATGATTTGTGAAAATTTCTGTTTCTATGATTCTTTTGTGCAAGCATTACCTTATAAACAATGTACAGAAGTTTGCATTCTGCCTTGTTCTCAATAGCTAATTACAAAGTATGTTTTTTGAATGTTTTTTGTAAATGATCATGTCTGTCATCTATGAACAGAATGAACTCTCTAGAAGTAAGTAAAAGAGAGAAGAGATTTTTGTCTTAGTCCATAGGGCTCCATATTTCATATACTGATAGATAAAATAGATAATTTAAGAGTTGAAAGTTTAATCAGGATTCATTTGGGGAAAAAAGCTGAAATTCAGTCATCTCATTAATACCATGGTATGGGAGTTTCTAGTAAAGCACAGATTAGTTAGCAAATATTTTAGCTAATATTCAAAACTGCCTTCGAAGAAATGGTGATAAACAAAGCCATTGAGAAACATGAATTGATTGTTGGCTGTTGTACTTTGTGCTTGAAGAGGAAAAAAATGATATAACTATGTTGGGGTTGGGGCATACTGTGTCCAACTGTGGCTAGTCCAAGCAATATGAACTTAGAAGTTTCTACCGCAGGATGGGCACAAATAGTGCATATGAACATTTGTAGATGACATGTCCCTAAATTTTCACATCTCACATTTGTTTTGAGTTACTGCAATTCTGTTTTGCTCAGTGAGCACAGTTCTTTATTTGATCCAAGCACACCATCCTGAAGAGCACTTGCTTGAGACTCCCATGACTCATAATCCATTCCAAATTTCTTCAGAGACCCTGACAATGTCTTTGTAGCATCTTCTGACCTCTGTTTTAGCACTTGTCTTGTGTGACTTCTCAAGAAATAGTCTTCTAGGCAAATGTACTTTTCTCAATTAAATAAAATGTCCAGCCCATTAAAGCTGTATTCGCTACAGTAAAGTTTGAATGCTTGGAAGTTCAGAAGGAGAAAGGACCTCAATGTCTGGTACTTTACGTTGTCCGGTGATCATCAGAATCTTCCTAAGACAATTCAGATGGAAGTGATTCCTTCTCCTGCCATGGCACAAGAATAGTGTACAGGAATTACAGGCACACATCAATGAGATCACCATAAAAAAAAAAAAAAAACAACTTTCATTTTGGTAGGTGTTTAATACCTCTTCTCTTCCACATTTTCTTTCTGGAAATTTTCTGCCCATCTCTCCTGGATAATGTACCTGTCACGATTCAATGTGGCTCCATCAGCACTGAATAGTTGAGATGTGTTAGTGGTCTTTGGCCCATAAATAGTCTTTGAGGTATCATGAAAGTGTTTTGAATTGTTACTATCAGTATAAAACTGATTTTCCTTAGCTTTCTTAGTGATCCAAGAATTCTGCAACTCTCTAAGCTTCACTTGCACTTTACTTTTGATTTAGTTAAATAACCCTGTGGGTTCATGTTTCTTTTCAATTTTATTGTTCTTTTTTAATTTAGTAGCTTCTGAATTTCCCTATCATTTTCATCAAACCAGTCTTGACATTACTAGTGTTCTAGCCCAGATGAGTAAATATGGTACTGAAAACCAAATCTCAGAAAACTTCCCAATCCTTTTTTGTTTCATTATTGCTAGCCATGTGTTGGCTCAGCTTTCCCTTCAAGTTGACAACAAACTGTTTATACTTGGAGAGACTCTATAATCCATTAACATTAAATCTTTTGGCAATTTTCTTGCATGGAAACCACAGCTTTTGTTGAATGTAAATGTTTAGCTTGGAGAAGATAGGTCTATGATTGGTCCAGCACTGTGTGCCATAAATCATGGTTATTACTCTCACATTGTGTCTTTGTCTTCTTCTTACAATGACATGTACTATTAAATACCAAAATTTTCTGTGATAGTGCATCCATGAATTTTATTATATTTAGGTAAAGGAGAGAATATTCTTTTTTATTCAGTATTTTATTTTTCCTCAGTTCATGTAAAAACAATTGCTAACACTGTTTCTCAAATCTTTGAGTACCAAATTCTCATCCTTCCTCCTCCATCTCCCTCACATTAAGAAGGCAGGCAATTCAATATAAGTTATACATATGCAGTCATGCAAAACATTTCCGTAATAGTCATGTTGTAAAATAAGAATAGACCAAAAGGGGGAGAACCCCAAGAAAAATGAAGGAAGTAAAAAAAAAAGATTCTCCAGTCTGTATTGAAAAACCATCAGTTGCCCCCCCTCCCAGGGATGGGTAGCTTTTTTCATCATAAGTCCTTCAGAATTGCTTTGGACCATTCAATTGCTGTGAATAGCTAAGTCCATCAGAGTTACTCATCTTACAATACTGTTGTTACTTTGTACACAGCACATTTCACTTTGCATCAGCTCATTGAAGTCTTTCTAGGATTTTCTAAGAGCATTTCTTATAGCACAATAACATTCCATCATAATCATATAACACAACTTGTTCAAGCATTCCCCAGTTGATGGGCATCCTCTCAATTTCTATTTCTTTCTCCCCAGAAAGAGGTTGCTATAAATATTTTTGTATGCATAGCTCCTTTTCTTTTTTATCTTTTTTAATCTCTTTTGGCATACAGACCTAGTAGTGGTATTGGTAGGTCAAAAGTTATTCATGATTTTACAGGCCTTTGTGCATAATCTAAAATGCTCTACAGAATCATTGAATCAGTTCAGGATTCCACCAACAATGCATTAATGTCTCATTTTTTACCCACCTTCCCCCCAATTTCTCATTTTCCTTTTCTGCCCTATTAGCCAATCTAGTAAGTATGAGGGATTACCTCATAATTTGCATTTCTCCAATAAATAGTGAGTTAGAGTATTTTTTTACATGGCTATAGATATATACCTTTGATTACTTTATCTAACAACTGATCATATCTTTTGGTAATTTATCAATTGGGGAATGGCTTTTATTTTTATAAATTTGACTGAGTTCTCTATATGTTTGAGAAATATTACCATTTTTAGAGAAACTTCCTTTATTTTTTTTCACACTTACCCTTGCTAACTCTGTTTCCTTACCCCCACGCTGTTTATCCTATTCTCTCTCCTCTTACCCTGTCCTTCATAAAAGTGTTTTGATTCTAACTAGCCCCTCCTGAAATTTGCCCTCTCTTCTATCACACCCTGCCCCCTTTTCCTATCTCCTTGTCCTCCTACTTTCCTGTGGAATAAGATAGACTTCTGTACCCAATTTCCCCTCTTCCCCTCCACTGTAAAAGTTTTTTTTCTTCCCTTTTTATGTGAAGTAATTTTCTCCATTCTACCTCTCCTTATCCCTTTCTCCTAGTACATTCCTCTCTCAAGCCTTAATTTTAATATCATCTCTTCATATTCAGCTCACACCTGTGTCCTCTGTCTGTAGATCCTACTTCTGACTGCCCTAATAATTAAAATCTTAAAAGTTACAAGTATCATCCTCCCATGTAGAGATGAAAACAGTTTGACCTTATTAAATGCCTTGTGTTTTCCCTTTCCTATATACCTTTTCATGCTTCTGAGGGAAGACAGCATTCTTGATGAGAATGTCATGAGACATACAATTCTTCATTAGTAAGTGACCATTGTTGTTGCTCTTTGTAACTCCATTCCTCCCAAGGACTACCTGATATATCTGATACTGTGTCAATACACTGGATTTAAAGTAATACAGAATTACAAGCTTGTACTCTTTGGGAAAATTGAAAATAAAAGTCTCCAAGTCATGACAGAGTTTGTCATTAAGGGAGTATAGACACTGATGATGGTGGTGTGGCACTGTTCTGCAAGTAGCAAACACATTGACATGTGCCTGTCAGTCACTACTTTTGGGAGTCATACAAACTTGTTGATCAGATTAGTTTTGATTGTGCAACCTATGCCAATTTCGCAGTACTCTGCATCACTGCAGGCACTCCAGAAAAAAGGTGCATCCAGCTCTGACATGGGAAAGCTGACCTGCATTTGCAAATCTTGTTTCCCTCAAGGCTACTATATGAATGTTATAACTGTTAAGTTCTTCTCTTGCAGCAACAGTTTGTCTTTCAGGTCTACTGGATGTCTTGTTGTCCATAAGTGAGTGTACATTCCATATGCCAATTGCGAGTGCAATAATTTTTCCAAAAAAGTTTATACACCCACACACACTTTATGTGTGTGTGTGTGTGTGTGTGTGTGTGTGTGTGTTCTGACCTTAAAAAGGATCCCTAATTGATGCAAAGTAAACAGTGCAGGGTTAGCTTCTGTGAAGCATATATTTTTAGGGCACCTTTTCTAGCCCCTTCCTTACTCCAGAAGGTGAGCAAAGCAGTCTTTAAAAGGGCTACGCAGAAACCTAGAGGGCTGCTGTATCCCTCTGCTGCTTCATACTGGTGAGAATATGACTTCCTTTGTGTAAGATTGTGACTGTAGCTCCAGCTGCACCTGATGCTTTATCAGCACAGGACTTTGAGGTGGATAAAGTGGTAAAATGTCAATGTCTTCTGATTTGTGCATAACTTGGATTTAAATGAGGCACAGTTGTGTGAAGTCACTCACTTCACTCTCTCTTCCAGAGTCAAAAACATCCAGTGGCAAGACAAAATTAAGATGACTGGCAATAGCTTGGGGTACAGTGGTTGACCTTTGCATCTTCTATACTTAACCAAGCTCTAAACCCTCCACAGAGCCTGTTTCCACTGTGTTCATGGACATTGGAATAAATTATTCACATTCACCTGTTCCACAATGTGAAATCTTCCCATGCTTGATGTAGATACCCCCACTCTCAACTTACCAACAGATTGGAGGGCCTCTAGTTACTTTCACCCTGGTTTAGCTCATCTTCTGAGACAGTTTACCAAGATGTGGCCAGTATGTATGCTACAGGTGCTTCGAACCACAGGTGAGAGTTGGGTGGCAGGTAGATGTCAAAGGTGGAAAATAGCCTTGAAAAGGGCATGGCAGGCCTTACACCAGAGGTGCTAGACTTTCCTGAACACCCATACACAATTGTGAAGAATTAGGTATCTCCATTCAAACCAGTACTTTATGTGAAAACCTCCAGAAGGATAAAGGTACTCTAAGTAGAGACATGAGAGGAATCTGAAGGCAAACAATCTTAGATAAATGGATCCTGATTCTATCAGGGTCTCTTTCTCGGGATATTGGAGTGGAAATAGAGGACAGAGACAACCAACAATCTCCAGGAGACTATGAGGGAAGTCTAAAGTCATGACTACCATCAAGGCCACATAGGGGGCAGAACCAATTCCAGATTACTATTATCACATGAAGGATAGGGAGAAAAGACAGTAGCACAATGGACCACCAGGAATGCAAAGCAGCAGAAACAAAAATATGGCATAGAGTGTGGCTTGATATACCCTATAGAGAACTGTGACAACATTTTCCTGACTGCAACAGAAAAATTTCCAGGAAATATCTATCAGAATTAGTATGGATAAAACCACACCCTGAAACAAAGCCCCAATTGAAGAATGAATAAGGCTGTAATTATGAATGAGAAAACTTTGAATACAATAAAAATTATGGCTATTTCATAAATAATTTCTATTTTCTGAATTATAGAATACTGGGTACCATTATTTCCAATTTTCTGTGTCTGGTTCTCTATTCCATTGAGCTTTAAGCAAGACCAAGATGTTTTGATTATAGCCTGAGTTCTGGGAGAGCTATCCTCTCTTATCCCTACCACTTTTCATCATTTCCCTTGATATTTTAAAATTTATATTTTTTCCAAATGAATTTTGTTGTTTCTATTGAGTTCATTACAATCCTTTTGAAAAGCTTGTTAGCATGGCATTAAAAACATAAATTGATTTTGGTAGTATTGTTATTTTTATTATTTAGGCATAACCAAATTATGAACACTGAATAATCCTCTAGCTATTTAAGCTGTTCATTGTTCCTTAAGGATTACTTTGTAATTGAATCCATACAAACATTTCATATGTTTTGGTAAGAGGAATCCCAAATATGTGCTGTATTTTGTAATTATTTGGAATGGAATTTCTTGGATATTGTTATCATCACCTATTAATCATCTTAATTTTTGAGGGTTTATTTTGTAGCTTGAAACTTTAATAAAACTATTGCCTCATATGGTGTCTTTACTGATTCCTTAGGATATTCTCACAGATGATCATTAGCAAATGGGGATAGTCTGATCTCCTCTTTACCTGTCATTGACATTTTTTGTCTTATTGCTACATTTCCAGAACTATATAAAATAATAGTGAATATAGTGCACATTCTTATTTTATTCCTGTATTTATTTAGCAAGATTTTAGTGTATCCCTACTGCATAGATATATGCATTTGATTTTTGATAGTATTTTTTATTAAAAAACTAGTGGGAAAACTAAAAAGTAATCTTATAGAAATTAGGCCACAGGCCATATTTCACAGTATGTTTTAAGTGTATA